>NC_135783.1:327971821-328084321 GCF_051106095.1 Pogona vitticeps | reverse complement strand
ACATACAGTATTTTCAGAATTAAAGAACAAGGTATCCCTAAGGGTCCGCTTGGGTCAGGAATGTTACACAGAAATGTACTTATGGTCCTTTCTACTTTCAGTATTCTTCCTCTTCAGCAGTTCACTAAAGTAAGGATGTATGGATTGAAAGAAAAGTTCCTTCAGCTCTCAGAATACGCCAGCCAGCATGAACCGAAACTAGACAGCACCTTCCCATTTCTTGAGGTTTCAGGGGCAAAATTAAAACCAGAGAATAGCCATTGTGTAACAACTAGAAAATAATAGGAGGGTGCTCTGTGTGTGTGTGTGTGTGTGTGCATGAGAGAGAGAGAGATTGAGGGAGGGAGGGAGAGAGAGAGAGAGAGAGAATGTGTGGATTTCCTAGGAGAGGGTCAGACCCCAGGTATCTGTCCTCCACCACCCTCTGCCAACATCTGGAGAGGCACCACCTAAGGCTCCTGTCCAGGGAAGGCACTTCATCCATGCCATCTAGGAGAGGGAAAAGAGCAGCTCCAGAAGGGAGGCAGGAGGTGGCGTCTCCTTTCAAAAGGGCAGCCACAGGGGTTTCTGGGGCTGGGAGCATGAGGCAGGCCACACTTCAAGAAGTGGCAACCGTTAGCCAGCCATGACCCTCATTTGGCAGTCAAAGGGCAAGGCCCATCAGGAGGCCACTTATCTCGTCGCCGAGATGATCGCCCTGCTTGGACTTCCACTGTTCATCTTGGAGGAGCTATGGGCTGTGCCATACAGGGACATCCAAGATGGACAGGTCATATTGGAGAGTTCAGACTAAACGTGATCCACCTGGAGCAGGAACTGGCAAGCCACTCGAGTATCCTTGCCAAGAAAACTCCATGGACAGAAACAAAAGGCTAAAAGATATGATGCTGGATGATGAGCTTCTCAGGTCGGAAGGCATCCAACACGCTCCTGAGGAAGAGCAGAGGGAAAGTACAAGTAGCTTCAGAGCTAATGAAGTGGTTGGGACAAAGCCGAAAGGACGCTCAGCTGTGGACGTGCCTGGAAGTGAAAGGAAAGTTCGATGCTGCAAAGAAAAATACTGCATAGGAACCTGGAATGTAAGATCTATGAACCTTGGTAAGCTGGATGTGGTCAAACAAGTGATGGCAAGAATAAACATTGACTTCCTGGGCGTCAGTGAACTAAAATGGATGGGAATGGGCGAATTCAATTCAGACGATTATTGTGGGCAAGAATCCCGTAGAAGAAATGGAGTAGAAAAGATCTAACCTGAAGGAAATATAATCTGAGAATTTTTGGAAGGGAAGCAGTGGAGAAGACTGTGTAAAATGAGTTGAATAGATAAAATCAACTAATAACAAATTAGGATTGGAACAGGATGATGATGTCTGATATAAAGTCTTATGAGGAGAAAATGTTTTCCTAGCTCTAGAGCCCTGTTCAACCAGCTGTATAAGCAATCAGAGATTGGGAGTTTGCTTCTCCACTGTGCTTCCCAGGAGAAGAGGCAGCCTTTGTAGTCTTCACAGCTGCACAGTCCATGGAAAGGGGGAAAGTAGATCACTTCTGTATATTGATAAAACCCTGGAAAGGGTTACCATAAGCTGGGATCAGCTAGATGGCATATTATTATTTCTTCTTCCTCTTCCGTTCAATTGCTGTCTTATCCAACATTGTCACCTTGGATAGAGAAGTGCATCCTGTTGTTTCCTCCACACAAATGGAGGAAATAATTGGCGGTGTGGGGCCTCCAAAGGTGCTGTGTTCCCCCCAAACATGCAAAAATTGCTCCCTTTATCTCCTAAAGGGGGCAAGGGAACTTTTTAAGGAGAAAAAATAAATGTGGTGATGAAGAGGAGTGAAGAGGGTGCCTCAGGAGTATTTGGGGTTCTGGTGCGACTGCATGTGCCCACTCTTGCTCTAAATGTTTATAGAGTCTATTACTAAGACACTCATTCTAGGTACTTACAGTTTCACTAAGTAAGCCCTTTGAGAAGTTTAAATCACCCATTCAGAAGCAATCCACACCATCATCTTGAATTACTTGCTTTCTGCAAGCAGGCACAGCTCACAAAAATGTCCTTAGATTTTGACACAGATTGTGAATTTGCATACTGTTTCTTAAGCATGACCTAGTGTCCATATTTCTCCTTCCTCTCTTTTCCTGGCCTAGAAAAACACTGCTGCAGGTCTGCACTAAGGGGTTGAGCCCTACTTTTGGAACTGCATAAAATCTTGCAAAAGTACATTACCAACAGCTGTACAGAGCCCAAGGGTGGTCCCATAGTCCAAACAGAGATGGGTAACAACTCATGAACTAGGAGTCAGCAAAGCCTGAATTCTATAGTTTAATTTCAACTTCACATCTATTAAATGCATAGTTCTAATTGTTATGACTGTTTGAGATATTCAGTACTTGAGATATAAAATCAAGATGTACAGAGTCAGGAGAGAATAAGGGACATTTTATTAAGCAGCTGTATCAGTTGTTGCTGTTTCAGCATCATTGAGGACTTGGCTGTTCGTCGTTGGGGGCATTTTAGCATTCATGTCAATGTGGCTGTTGCTCTCTATGCTAGAATTCTTTCCTCTTCATCAAAGTCTCTAAGGCTTTCTCTGCTGCAAAGCTGGGGATGTTCACTCCAGCCTTGATCTTGTAGTCCCTTTGAATCTCTCATTTGACTAGTACTATTTCTCACCTTTTGCTTTCTGTCTCCCCATTCCTTAGGTCATGTATCTTATTTCTCTTGAGCAGATTGTTTTGTGTTGCCCTACCTCCACACTGCATGCCAACAATTCTATTGTCTGTGTGGCAAAGAGTACAAACTCAAGACACTAGAAAATGTGTGCAGAGGTAGAATTCTCATATTGGCCCCGGTATTGTAATGAACCAGTTGGGTTTCAAAAAACCAATTGTTTTGGCTGAGACCAGTTCTTAAAAGTGTGTCTGCAAAGCTGCAAGTTCATGTATCTGTACCAACAGATGGTGATATAGGGAAGCAATATGTTGCATTAGAAGGATGCTTTTCCCCCTAAAATAGTTATTAACCCTTTGGATAGAAAGAGACTGGGAGATTTCAGTCACTCTGACTTCGAAGAAACCACTTCTTAGGGTAATGCATAGGTGAGAACTTGGCCATTCCTTCAATTTTGCACTGGAGTTCAAGGAAATTTGAACCTACCTGAAATTAAGGATGTGATGTGTACTCACAATTTTTTTTTCATTATTGGTAATTTCCCTAGTTTTCCCAAGTTGAGAGTCTTTACTGAGACTTGCTTTGAAAGTATCATTAAGATTCCCCAGCAGCTTATGAAAACTGAGACTTCAACCTTACACACCCCTTTTTGGGAGGGAGGAAGGTTTGCTGATTGAAACTGCTGAATTCTGTGTTGCTTAATGCCCTTTCCAAGTGAATCCTATGCAGGAAAGATGCCGTTCTACGCAAGAATTGTAATAATCCTGCGCACCTTGGCATTTCTTCCAGGACAAAAATGACCACAAAACTTTGGGGCGCTCCCATGAAATTTCCTATGGATTTTTGTCAGCAAAAACCTCACACAGAGAAGCTTCATTGCCAGGAGACAAAAAAGCTTTTTTCTCTCTCTCTCAATTTCTCTTCAAAAGCAAGAGGTGTAATGCACAGCCCTACCTGAAATGCATTTTAAATGTGTAGCATAGGCATCCTTCAGTCTTGAGAGACTATGGTAACATGCTCTGAATTGAGGAGTGTCCTCTCCAGAGCATGAAGCCTGGGTAAAGTAATATGGAGGATAGGCTGTTATCCAAGCAGTAGATCCCCCCTCTCCACATTGCTGAAATGGTCCAATGGAAAGGCAAGAGCCAGTACAACTGGTTCCAGCAATGTCGCAGGAGTTGGCAGAACAACACGAACTGCCTCCAGGACTCCAGGTTGACTCATGAAGCTCGAGGGTGACTCATGAAGCCTTTTCCATGAGTGAATATAGCCACAAGGCAGTGGAGGTTTGAAATCGGAGTTTTCCTTCTCCTAGATGGGCTGCCTTCCAAGGCTGACGAGCCCCACCTACCCGGCATTTAAATGTGTATTTGTAGAAAAATCACATAAAGGAAGGCAGCTTCCCCCCCCCCCAAAAAAAATAACACAGGTATTTACTCCAACTGGTAAGAGGTTTTCAGGTATTTGTGACTTACCTGGGTCCAGTTTTATTTGGAAATAAGTCACCAGGCACTTAGCAACGTGTGCTAGCTGTGTTCTTGCTGGCTATAATACTGCTGTTGCTGCTCCAGCCCTCTGGGTTTACCAGGTGGACATTGTTATTTCATGCATCTGTTGAAATACTCAGAGAAGGAAGGAAGCACGAACTCTGAGAGTAGCTGGTAATCATGGAGTGTAGGCAAGTAGCCACAGCTGCCTTGTGGCCATCGACCTGTCAGAGTCTGGCAAGAGGAACTGCAGCTGCTCAGTCTGTGAGCTGTGAGTTTTTTGGGACTTCTGCACTAGGTTTTCACCTAGTGCAGGCAATGTGTATTTTTCAATTTTGTCTTGATTACCCTCTGAGTGTGTATGTGTGTGTTCGGGGGGGAGTTGGTGGATGTGCATTTTTCCTTGTTAGACTGATCTTTTAAAATAGTGCTATTTGTTAATTTACTGTAGATTGCTTGATTTGCCCCTACATTTTTGAAATGGTTTTTCAATGGTTCTTCAGGGCATTGAAATTGATTCTTTCCTTGATGTTTTGCACCTGTTTTCTAAAATTAGTTTGCAAAGGGTCTTATAGAGCTTTTGTCAGGAACCAAAAGGAAAGAACTGAAGAGCTGATCCCTTTTGTCTTCAACAGCTGACTATTTGGGGAAGTGAGAGCAAAAATCAATATGGCGCCTAGATTCTAAGAAGAATTTTATTGAGAACCCAGGTTTATTCTGCACTTAGTTTACATGAACCAATAAAATTAAAATTATCATCATCATAATTACTTAGAGTTAGCAGAATTAACATACATTTACTACAATCGGTGCCACTGGAGTGCCATATGTTTAAAATTAATGTCCAAGAAGTGAGCAGGGTTTTTTTTGTCTGTCCCAGGCACTGTTTTTCCTGCTGGCAATGCAGGAATGATATCGTGCAGCAATAATGGGACATTTCCTAGCTTTTTGAATCATTAGTGGAGAAGCACGTCATCCCACGTTCATAAACTGGATTTCATATTAATGGAATGCCAGATAACTTTCCTTGTTTGTCTGAAACTTGTCTTCTTTTTATGAGGTGATAGCAAAATCTTATTGCTTAATGCATGCTAGAGTAGATTCATTGGATCAGCAACAATTCACTGAGTCAACTCCTCTATAAGTTCCATTGATTCAAATGAACCTTCTCTAACTGCAACTTCCTTTAATATAGTTACTGTACAAATAGGTCCATTTGGATCAGTGGAATTTACAGAGGAGTTGACTCTCTAAATCCCCATTTTATTCAATGACCTTTAGTATTATCTATATGCTAGGCAACAGGATTTTGGCCACTGTTGTTGATATCATCCTGTTGATTTCATAGTAGATTAACTTTTGTCTTATTTAGTTCTGTTTTGCTCTACTAGCTGATTTTGCTAAGGCTGGATTGGCCCTTTCATTATCCTTATAATCAAATTGTGAATGTCACAGAGTTTTGTGAAAAAATGAACACTAATTTAAATGGATGTAGTAGAAGTATTGAAAACTGGCCATCATTTCCCTAATTCAATATATTCTGAGTCTTGACCTTTTCATTATTTTAGTAGCAATATTATCCCCTCCAAACTCCCAAGAATGCAGAACAGAAAAAACAGAAATTTCTAAGAGTGGTAGAAATAAGAAAATAAAACAAAATGCGATCAAGAATAGGATGAAGAGTGTTTCTCCTGTTTTGTTCACTTTAAATGACATTATATTGATCTTTCATGTAACTGAAACTGATAGCTTTCACACAGAGACAGAGAGAGGCAGAGAGAGAGAGAGACAGAGACTCTGGCTTTGGGAATGGTAATTATATATTCCATAGCCATTAATCCTAATTTAGCTTAATGATCTGTTTCTTTCCAGAAGTCTGCCATTAACGTTGACTAACCATATCAGGAAACTTACAAGCAGAGTGCAAACTTATTCACAAAGTTTGGAAAAGTCAGTGACCGGCCACTGAGAGATACAGAATGTCAGTTTGCATCACTTGTGAGCAGTAGGCATCCTTCTGTTTCAAGAGACTATGGTAACGTGCTCTGAACAGAGGTCTTGGAGCAACATCTAGTGTGGCTGAGAAGGCCAATTCGAGAATGGCAATCCCTTCCACACTGAGACAACCTGCCCCCTTTCCAGCTCCCTGATTTTTCTGGTTTTGGGACTGCCTCTTTGCCTTGGCCTGCTGAACTAGCTTGCAAGGAAGCTAGTAAAATGTAGGCTAGACAGTCCTACTGTTTGGTGGATTTGTAATTGGTTGACTGACCGAACCCAAAGGGTGCTCACCAATGGCTTCTCTTCATCTGGGAGTGAGGTAACTAGTGGGGTGTCTCAGGGTTCTGTTCTGGACCCTGTGCTATTCAACATCTTTATCAATGACTTAGATGAAGGATTTGGATGCTGATTAAATTTGCTGATGATACCAAATTGGGAGGGGTTGCTAATTCCCCAGAGGATAGGATTAAAATTCAAAATGACCTTGACAGATTAGAGTCCTCAGCCAAAACTAACAAAATGAACTTCAACAGGGAGAAATGTAAGAAACCTGGGTAGAAAAAATGAACTGCATAGATATAGGATGGAAGACACCTGCCTAGACAACAGTACCTGTGAAAGGGATCTAGGAGTCTTGGTAGACCACAAACTGAACGTGAGTCAGCAGTGTGATGCGGCTGCCAAGAAAGCCAATGCAATTCTTGGTTGCATCAATAGGAGTATAGTGTCTAGATCAAGGAAAGTGATAGTACCACTCTGTTCTGCTTTGGTCAGACCTCACCTGGAGTATTCTGCCCAGATCTGGGCACCTCAATTCAAGATGGATGTTGACAACATGGAACGTGTCCAGAGGAGGGAGACCAAAATGGTCAAAGGTCTGGAAGCCATGTCCTATGAGGAGCGGCTTAGAGAGCTGGGAATGTTTAGCCTTACAAAAAGAAGGGGACATGATAGCCATGTTTAGATATTTGAAAGGATGTCATGTCAAGGAAGGGACAGGTTTCCATGGTTCCAGACACTAGGACAAGGGGCAATGGTTTCAATCTATAGGAAAAGAGATTCTACCTGAATCTCAGGAAGAACTTCCTGACAGTCAGAGCTGGTCGGCAGTGGAATAGGCTGCCTCAGAGTGTGGTGGAGGGTTTTAAGTAGAGGCTGGATGGCCATCTGTTGGGAGTGCTTTGATGGAGTTCCTGCATGGCAGGGGGCTGGACTTGATGGCCCCTGTGCTCTCTTCCAACTGTGCGATTCTATGTCTATGTTTCTAAATGTCTCTTCAAATTGGGAGAGGCCATGTTTCACCACCTGCCTCCAGGCTGAATTTCCCATCTGTTGAGGTCTATTCCTAAGGCCTTCAGCTCCTGCTTGCAGAGATCCTTGTATCGCAGCTGCGGTCTCCCTCTGGGGTGCTTTCCCTGCACTAATTCTCTATAAAGGAGAATCTGACCATCAGACATTCTCACAACATCCCAAGCCAGTGTAGACGTTGCTGTTTCAGTAATGTATACATGCTAAAAATTCCAGCTCGTTCTAGGACTACTCTATTTGGAACTTTGTCCTGCCAGGTGATACCAAAATTATGTTGGAGACAATGCATATGGAACATGTTCAACTTCCTCTCCTGATGTGCATAAAGGGTACAGGACTCACTGCAGTACAGGAGTATGCTCAGGACACTGGCTTGATAGACCTGGATCTTCGTATATGCCGTCAGCTTCTTATTAAGCCATACTCTCTTTGTGAGTCTTGAGAACATAGTAGCTGCTTTCCCAATGCGTTTATCCAGCTCGACATCTAGGGAGAGAGTGTCAGAGATTGTTGAGCCAAGGTACACAAATTCATGAACAACCTCCAGTTCTTGCATGGAGATAGTAACAGAGGGAGGTGAGTCCATGCCCTGGCACATGACTTGTGTTTTCTTCAGGCTGATAGTTAGTCCAAAGTCTTGGCAGGCCTTCCTAAAACAATTCATGAGTTGTTGAAGGTCTTCAGCAGAATGGGCAACAACAGCTGCATCATCAGTGAAGAGAAAGTCCTGCATGCATTTCAGTTGGACTTTGGTCTTCGCTCTCAGTCTAGAGAGATTAAAGAACTTTCCATCTGATCTAGTCTGGAGATAGACACCTTCTCTTGCAGTTCCAAAAGTGTGCTTCAGCATTACAGCAAAAGAAGATCCCGAACAGAGTCATTGCAAGGACACAGCCCTGTTTCACTTCGCTTCGGATAGCAAAGTGATCTAATGTTGAGCCATTAAAAACTACAGTGCCTTCATTTCCTCATGAAAGGACCTGATGATGTTAAGGAGTTGAGATGGATATCCAATCTTGGGAAGTATTTTAAAAAGGCCGTCCCTGCTAACCAAGTCAAAGGCCTTTGTGAGATCTATGAAGACCACAAATGTTGTTTCCTACATTTTTCTTGCAACTGTTGAAGGGAAAATACCATATCAGTGCTGGATCTATTCACTCGAAATCCACACTGTGATTCTGGATAGACTGTGTCTGCAAGCACCTGGAGCCTCTTCAGCATAACACGGGCAAGCAGCTTCCCTACAATACTGAGAAGAGAAATGCCACAGTAGTTATTGCAGTCGTCCCTGTCTCCTTTGTTCTTATTATACAATGTGACAATGTTTGCATCCTTCATGTCCTGTGGTACTCCACCTTCCCTCCAGCAAAGACAAAAGATTTCATATAGCTCAGTGGTGATGATCTCTTTACAGCACTTCAGCACTTCAACAGGGACGTTATCCTTCCCCGATGCCTTGCCGGGGGTGAGGGAAGCCAAGTCTGCTTTTATTCCTGCTAAAGTAGGTTCACTGTCCAACTCTTCCAAGACAGGCAGGCGCTCGATGTTATTTAATGCCTCTTCAATTACTTCATTCTGTCTAGAATATAGCTCAGAGTACTGCTGCACCCAGCACTCCATCTGCTGTGCTGGGTCCTGGATAATCATGCCTGTAGCAGACTTCAAAAGAGCAGATTTCTTCTGTATTGGACCAAAAGGCTTCTTGATACCGTCATAATTGTGAACTGTGATTAGAGATGGGATTATTCGTATATGAATATCCCCATATAGGTGGACATAACAATGGTCCAGCCTCATGGAGCTGGATGGTACACTCACAATTCTGCCGCTGCTGCGACCTCCGTGATCCTTCCAATTGCTCTGGAGATCATGATCAGCGAGCCACTCTTTGACCTGGCAGAGAGGCTTGTCGGCCTGCCTCCTGCCAGGAGTGGCAAGTCGATAGCAATCTCCAGAGCCATTGGAAGGATTGTGGAGGTTGTGGCAGTGGCAGATCTGTGAGTGGACCATCCGGCCCCATGGGATTGGACCCTCGTTATGTCCAGCTGTGCGGGAGTATTCGAATATGAATACCCCAATCTCTACTTGTGAGTATAATGAAGGCTTGAACAGTATGTTCACAACAAGGTTAGAGCTTTGTTGTAAACCACCTGGAGTAGCCTTTGATGCCAGATAGGTGGTATATAAATCAATCAATCAATCAAATAAATAATACATAAGTTATGTTTTAAGACAAATGTGTTGCATTACTCATTACTCATTACCATTATTGTTACTGTGAATAAGTAATTCATTGTGCTATATGTTATGACATATGGTAGTGGTGTTGCCAACAGAATAGAAAAATACAAAGGAAAGCTATTTGGCTCCCTCCTAATTTTGATATTACACCTTAAAATATTTGTAAAAATGTAAAACGCAAAGTAGACACTTTCTCTTCAGGCAAGCTTTCCCTAACTGAATGGCTGCCAAGTGTTGTTGTTGTTGTTTTAAATGGGTTGTTGTTCCTTATTGCATGGAATGTCTTTCCATGTTCCTTATGTTTTTTTGATATTGTATTCATTGATATTTTGGTATTGTATACTCATTGTTACTAATCTTAAATACTGTCCTCTAATTGTTGTAAATTGCCTTAAGTCCTTTTCAAGGAGAAAGGCATAATAAAGAAAGAAATAAAACTTTTTTCCCACTTAGATAAGAGAATGAGACAAGACCTGCATCGTTCCTATGCCTAAAAATGCAATTAAAATGCCTTGAAACACCCTTACAACGTAACTTTGTAAATAAATATTATTATGCCAAAGTGACTGAAGTATTACTTATAAGAGGTAACTTTAGAACTAATAATTGCATTATTCACTACCAAAAAAGAAATATACATAGATATCTATGTTATCTGTAACTGGTTATTTTCAAGCTCCACTTCTCAATCTGTTCTCTTCTGTTCAAGCTAACATGATAAAATATTCACAATTCATAAAGATAACCAGAGGAAGACAAAGCAAATGCATCTACAGTATGTGATATTTAAGCAGGCAGATTACAAATTCAGGACCTTTTTAAGATATCTACTTTGTGCTGACATTTTTACAAGACTTGGGACTTTCCTTCTCAATGAATATTTTTAGAAGATGCTTGCTATCTGAATACATACAGTCACCTAGGAATACTGCTGTTTAAATGCCATGTCTTAAAACGTCCCATCATTTCTCCATTATAAGGATGTGATGACATTACAAGCAGAAGCATGGCTAATACTTGGGTCAGTTGATCTATTCTCATGGCAGCCCTAGTAGGATTTTGGAAGTCCTTTTCAAATGACACATTCAAGTCTTTGCAATAGCCATTTGTACCTTCTCTAGCACCCTACTCTGTGGGGAGAAATATGCAGTGGGGCTGGGGGATAGCAAAGAGACAGAGAAAAGTTATAGGGTGGGCACTTTTATTTTTGGCTCTGCACACTTTAACCTGGCTGTTCCTGGTGTGAAGTCCTTAAGAAATAGCCCAAAGGAAGGAATAAGGCCTTTAATTATTATTATTTTTTTTTAAAGATTGCTCACCCTGGTTTAGGATTAGGATACATGTAGTCATCAGCATTATTTAGTGGTTCTCAACATTTGGTCCTTCAGATTCTTTGGACTTCAGATCACATACTCACAGAAACAAACAAGAGAGTTCAATGGGAAGTAGATGTAATCTTATGGTTGTTGTGGGTTTTTCGGACATCTTATGCAAGATCACTAACTTTTTTCAGGCAATAGCAATACTGTGACCCACAGATGAATGACAGTTTGTTCAGGCAGACATCATTTGGGACACATGCCTTACTCAAATCCCAGCTGGATTAATGTAATGAGGCTGCCTACGGAAAATGTCAGGAAACTTCAGTGGGTCCCAAACATAGTAGCCAGATTGCTAACTGGGGCTGGACACAGGTATCACACAACTCTCCTATTACAGCAGCTCCACTGGCTGCCAATCGCAGTGTTCTCTATGCAGGGCTGCCCTAGAAGGTTCAGCAGCTGCAGTGGGTGCAGAATGCTGCTGCCAGGTTGGTCTCTGGAGCATCTCTTTATGACCATATAACTTCTATCCTGGCTCATTTGTACTGGCAGTTTCTTTGTTTCCAAGCCAAGTTTAACTACTAAAGCCCTTAACGGTTAAAACCCTTAACAGTTAACTTGCTGAGTGCCTCTCCCTCAAAACATCTACCTGTCCTACCTGCATCCCTCATATAGGGAGGCTCCAGGTGGCCACCCCAAGAGTCCTGGAAATCAGCCACTCAAAACCAGGTGTTGTCCATGGTGTCCGCTTCACTTTGGAACATCCTCTCACTAGAGATGCGATTAGCCCCATCCCTCCTGGGTTTTAGAAGACAACTGAATAGCTAGTTGTCTTCCCAAGCCTTTCAACACTTTGCCCCTGAACAAGTAATTTTATATATCCCTTCTGCCAGCGTTCCGTGTCTAAGTCGCACTGGCCATGTGACCACGGAAGATTGTCTTTGGACAAACGCTGGCTCTATGGCTTGGAAACGGGGATGAGCACCACCCTCTAGAGTCGAACACGACTGGACAAAAATTGTCAAGGGGAACCTTTACCTTTACCTTTACCTTCTGCCACCGTTAATCTTCACTTTTGTTTTATTGTTGCATTAGTGTTGCTGTCATGGTCTCTAGATTATATGGGTTAAAAACTTGTATGGAAATGGTTTATGTAGTTATGAGGAAATGTAAAATGGTTCCATAATGGTTCTGTGTAAGAATGATTTCGTATGATGGGAATGTTTTCTTCATGAGCCGATGGGAAAGTTCCTTGTACCCAGCCATGTCAGGAGACAATAAGGCGTGAAGACACAACATGTTGTCTAGATCCGGATTGAGACGAGGAGAAGGAAAACAACACCTTAATTTCTCCTGGGAACAGAAGGCGGGACGAGAACAGACTTTTTTAATCGCCTATTGGTCAACACCTTGAGAGATGAAGAGAAAGGGTGGCACCCAAAAGAGTAGAAAATGGAGTTTGTGCCATGTGGACTGTTTCTTAATCTATAGAGAGGCTTAGGAGCAATTTTGAATCTTTTTTCCCTATGTTAGATCAAAGGGAATTGGAATGTAGAACCTCAGAGAGAAGGAGAGGGGGGGCCATACCCTATGCCTACCATTAAAGAAGCTTTTTAAGAATTTTTAGTTATATTTTTGCTTAGTGAATGATGCCTAGATTTCACTGCAATATTCTACGGAAATGCAACTTATGCTTTGCTTATGCAACAAACTGAATATCTATAAAGACTTTATTTTTTTTAATAAAAATTTATTCTTAAAACTTCTTAAGAATGGTCTTTTGAACAGCAAGTCTGCTGAGTCTGCTTCCAGAGAGATTGTGAGGCCACAGAATGCTACAGAGTCCTATCTGCCTGAGCTTTGATAGATCTGGCGACTACAAAGCTCATGTGTGTGTTCTTGCTGAACTTAATTAAGTGCAAGCAAGTATCTTTTTAGGATAGACTTGTGAGAAGGGGTCTGTAATACTTCCTGGCTGAGGTCATCTGGACTCTACCCAGCTGTAAAGGAGATTCAGACTCTTTAATTGCTCTCTATCCACTGACCAAGCGCTCCCCAACAGGAAGCTGGGTCGTAACAGTTGCTGTTGTTGTTGCTGTTGTTTATTACTTTGTTTATTCTGTTAGCCGCCCAGAGTAGTAGCTTGCCTACTGTGTGGGTGGGATGGATGGATGGATGGGCAGAATTCAAAATGATATTTTTAACCTATAAAGCCCTAAACAGATTGGGGCCAAGATACATTAAGGACTGCATCTCCCTTTCTGGGCCTGCTTCAGTGTTAAGATCATCAAGAGAGGCCTCTCAGTCGTGTCATCTTTACGGGTACATTTGGTAGGGATATAGGAGTGGGCCTTCTCTGTTGCGTTTCCAAGACTCTGGAACTCCATTGTACAGGAAGCTAGGCTGGCTCCATCTTTACTGTCCTTCTGCAAGCAGGGGGAGACCTTTCTGTTCAGACAGGCTTTCCCCGAGTGACTGGCTGCCTGAATGGAGTTTTTTAAGTGGATTGTTGTACCTTGCTGCATTGAATGTGTTCTGCTATTGCTCATGTTATTTGGTATTGTATTCAATGATCCTTTTAGTATCGCATACTCACTGATTTTAGCTTTAGATACCATCTTTTAATTGTTGTAAGCTGCCTCGGGTCCTTTTTAAGGAGAAAGGGAGGTTAAAAACATTATAAATAAATTAAATAATAAAATAAAAACAGCAGTGGCATATATTAAAACATTAGTAAAATGTGAGCTATCCTTGAGAAAAGGTTGGAGCTTTTCAGCTATTACAAACTTAAGATGCAAGAAAGAATTAACATTTAAAAATGACAATTGTAATTGTAGCTCCTTCTGCTACCTTTGGACTTTATGGCAATTAATTACTCTTTTAAAGTAACTTTCAAAGCTTTGCTTTACCATACTCAAACTGAATGTGGCAATTTTATATTACTTGTTCAGAGGTTGATGTAATTGCAGGAGAGAGAAAAGACTGTGCATATGGAAAATATATATCTATACTTTTGATGTCTACTGTCACTTCAAATATCCATGTTATTTTCTGCATACTTGTAGCCCAGCGATACACAATTGTCTGCATCAGGGGAAATGATTGGTACTGTTAAACTCCAGCGACATTCGATGTTATACCTCCCATACATAAAATGATGCTACAGCCTGGAAATAGAAGCCTGATTTATCAGCTGCTTTATTGCCTCAGAGTATGTCACATACTATATCTTATAAGCTAATCTTTTGTTGTAGTTTTGCAAAAATGGACGACATGACCAATCTTTCCACCCACTCGCCATCCTGCCCTGTTGTACAGGCACAGCCTTGATTTTGTTTATATCGGTGCTTTGAAAGACACAGGTTAATAGTTGCCAAGTGCAGCTCAACAAAGATAAAAAGAGAATAATGAGTGTGGGAGGAAAGAATAAAATGAGCAGCAGCTAAATGGGAAAGTGCTGCAGCATAATGAGCAGGAAATAGATTTAAGAAATATTGCCAAAAATGTACTGAAAGCCTCCCACCAAAATTGCAGCTACTTTGAAAGACACAAATAGGATACAAGCTTGCATCTCTAGAGCAGTAGCAATGGAAATATGAAAGGCTACGTGACACAATAGGAAAATCCTTCATGCTGGAGCCCATGCCTTTCAAATTGGCAATTGCATATTGGCTTGGGTGTAATTACTCTTGATTGGGTGCAACAATGATCAACTGAGATTACAACCCATTTCAAAGGATAATTATAATGGGATGACAGGAGAGAGAGAAAAAGAAATCTTAATGTAGGCTATATTGTGAACAGTTACAGCTACAGTGGTGCCTCGCATTACGATGTTAATTTGTTCCAGCAAAATCACTGTAGAACGAAAATATCATAAAACAAATTTTAAAAGCCCATAGAAACGCATTAAAACCCAATTAATGCATTCCTATGGGCTTGGAACTCACCGTCCAGCGAAGATCCTCCATAGCATGGCCATTTTCGCTGCCCGTGCAGCGAGGAATCCACCCCAGAAAACAGCAGGCGGTGATTTTTTTTACCCAGCGGCCATTTTGAAACCGCCGATCAGCTGTGCGAAAATATTCGTTTTGCAATAATCAGTTAGCGAAGCAGGTAACCGATCATCACAAAGCGAAAAAAACCCATAGGAAACATTGTTTTGTGATCGCTTTTGCGATCACAAAAACTTCTTCGTTATGCGATTTCTTCATTAAACGAAGCACCACTGTATTTATTTATATCAAACATCATGCTTATAAGTGTTACCCTCTCCATCCTTCCAACACTCATATGAGATCAACTAATTTATTGATAGAGGACTGAGTGTAAAGGTCACTCATTTGCCCAAACCACACATGGCACACAGAGATCAGAAACCAGGTTCCCCACAGTCAGAGAGAGTCTCTGAAGACCCTTCAGAAAATTAGTAGGCATTTGAAGACATAGGCATGGAGAAGCCAAACTACATTGTGATCAGAGTTCTGAGCAGAGTGGAGAGTCTGGCCACAATGGTGAAGTAAGTAAAGCTTAGAAAATGCTGAATAACTTAAGTGCAAGGCTTGGAAAAAGTTTTGTGTTAATAAGGAATTGTAGACCTAGATAAAAAAATATACCAGATTGGCTTATTGTGTCATATCATCTTTCATTGTAAAAACCCATTTTCGGACAAGGATAGGAAGAGAAGCCAAAGTGAAGCAATAACTGAACAGAAACATTAATGCAATTTAAACTCTGATTTCTCTAGTGACAAACTATCTTGTAAAACTGGTACAAAAATGAAGCCTTTCTTCTACCAAAAAAAAACCCCCACCCTTTCAAATTCGATTAAGTGTTTTTTTTGATATGTCATCTTCCACTCCTATCCCCATTCAACTTTCATAAAATTATATGACCAGCAGGGAATAAATGATTTCCTTTTGAACTGCTTAAAGATTCTAATTAATAAGACATCACAAAATGGTTCTCTTGGGACTTTTCTGGTCTAACTTATTAAGATAACATGTTTAATAAAAATGTCCATCCTTCTTTGGTAAATGTGCCCATATATTTTGTGTATTATTAGTAAAGCAAGTAATTGAGCTACACAGGTTTCACGCCATTTGTTTTACTGAAATGCAATTCATTTCAGTAGCTGCCAAATGTTGCAGGTTCCTGCATCTGAAAACCATTCAGATTACTTGTGTGTTTTTTTAAAAAAGAAAATGTACTTTATCATCTCCAGCAGCTTACACTAAATAGGCTAGCTAAAGCCTAAACTGCTAGGGTATTTATTGCTGGTTTTATTTATTTATTGCTGTTCTGCCTAAGAAATGCCTCTGAAACAGCATACGACAGGAACATTAATATAAATTGTAAAAGCTGTTCTAATGATAAGGAAACAAAAAGCAAAAGTAAAACAGCACAGGAATTAAAAGTAGCCAGAGAGGTGTTGTTAATCAAATGGCAGCCAAAGTAAAAGCAGGTTGATATCCTACACTCACTCCATCTAATGCAGGGGTGGGCAATGTGTATCCTTCTAAATATTGTTGAACTATGATTAACCATCAGCCCTTGCCACCATAGCTAATGGGGAGGAACTGTAGGAACCACAGTTCTAGTCTGCTGACCCCGATAATATGGAAGCAAAAGAACAACATTTTGTATTCTCAAACAGTCTCCTTGTAGCGTTCTCCATTTATTAGATCCATGGTTCTTGTTGTATTATGTAATGGTTTATGAATATTCATATTGCTGAGAGGAGTTGAGAGAGATGCTATAAGAGGCGGGGTCAGAGAGTCAGATGGGAGATTAAGGAAGATAGAGCCAGTTAGAGAAATGTAAGAGTCAGGCAGGAGAGAAAAGACAGACAGAGTAATAGAGTGTGTAGTTTGGGAAATTTAGGTGTGATTAGCTACTGAAGATATTTATGAATCTCTGTAATCAATAAATCAAAGTTTTATTTAAAAGAACTTGAAGTGTGGACCTGAGTCTTTCTGAAGTAATGGTGATTTAGAGATCACCTGGTGGCAGCAAGTGTAAAAGAAGAGAGTGTTTGCCTTCGTGTGCTCTGAGGCTTGAAGGTCAAGCAAAAGGGGCACGAGGGTGGACATCACACTCCTACGCAGGCATTACCCAGATCAAAAGCAGTTCAGTTTTGCTAAGATTTCTGTTTCATACACTTCAAGAGCAAGGCTTATCAGAGCCCATTACCAACACTTTTTAATTCTTATGGAACTTGCCAGAGACCCATAATTTCAGGAGGTTTCATCTGTGAAATGGCTTATTTTGAAAGAATATCAATTACTTTTTTAGCTTTGTACTCTAAGAAGCAATGGATGGGAGGACCTAGTTTACATTTCAAATTCAGGCAACATGGCATTGTGAGCATTGTGAAATTTAAAATGAAAACATCACCCACCCGAGAAACACTGGTTGGAATATTGTGCAGCTGCCTAGTACTAACGTCCAGGAAAACCTGACACCAATGGAAGAGGGGGCTCACGAAGCACTTTGAGTTCACATGCACAGCACATAATTTGTACCAACAGAAGCCCTGTTCATCTCTGAAGAAAGTATAATGGGAGCTATGGAATTTGCAAACCAACTGTAGTGGAATGACTTCCCACCTTTCTGCAAATTTATCAGTCCCTTCTTGTATCAAAGCCCAGACTGCCACAAGAAGGGACTGACATAACCACCTCTGAATATCTGATATTTGGAAGACCCTAGGAGTCTCAGAAGAAGTGAGATTTGACTTGACAGCACATCATTCTTATCGATACCCTCTGTATATTGGTTGCTGGAGAAAGTGTGTGAGAGAGGACACCTGCACATGTTGTGTCAGTGAGCTTTCCACAGGGAAAAACTGAAATGGCTTCTTTGTAAACAGAATGTTGAACCGACTAGGCCCTTGCCTTAATGCAGCAGGAGCTCTTTTTACATTCTTACTGTATAGCCCTCTGTATTTTTTCTAAAATAGCCATGTCATATTAGTGGAACTAACTGAAGAGACACAGGATACTGAAAGAGTATTCAGGAACCACTCCCATTCTTTAGAAACAGAGATAAGTACAAACTGTGATTTGGTGATTCATGACAGTTCAGCTGTCCAGCCACACAGCATTTCTGCGAGCATCCCAGTTTCCCATCCCATCTCCTCCAGTGGGTGCCCACTCAGTGGCACAGCTCCCCATGCCTGCCTTATCCAGGCACCTGTTTGGCTGAGAAATGAACTGGCACGAACCACTGAACCAGCGGTTCATGCCCATCTCTGGTCTAATTTTAACATTTTTATTTTTATTTTATCTATATTTCATACACAACCATCATTTTTGATTGTGCAATGTTCTGATACAAATAAAGAAGTTCAAGTTGAGACAGCTTAAATAGAGAACAATGAAGCATTCTTTATATCTCTAAGTACAATCACAGCAAAGCAAAGTAAAGCAAAGCGTGCTGCTTATATACCGCCCCATAGTGCTTCAACCACTCTCTGGGCGGTTTACAAGATAATTATGCAGGCTACACATTGCCTCCCCAGCAAGCTGGGTACTCAGTTTACCGACCTCGGAAGGATAGAAGGCTGAGTCAACCTTGAGTCACTACCTGGGATTGAACCCCAGGTTCTGAGCACAGTTTTGGCTGCAGTACAGCAGTTTAACCACGGTGCCATGAGGCAGATGTTTTTTTTCCTTCTTACATTATTTATTTAAGCTAGCTTTGCTGAAGGATTTACAACACCTTCTAGAACTGACACCGAAGAAGGATGTTCTTCTCATTCTGGGGGACTGGAATGCTAAGGTAGGGAGTCAAGAGATAAAAGGAACAACAGGGAAGTTTGGCCTTGGAGTTCAAAACGAAGCAGGACAAAGGCTAGTAGAGTTTTGTCAAGAGAACAAGCTGGTCATCACAAACACCCTTTTCCAACAACACAAGAGGCGACTCTACACATGGAAATCACCAGATGGGCAACATTGAAATCAGATTGACTATATTCTCTGCAGCCAAATATTGAGAAGCTCTATACAGTCAGCAAAAACAAGACCTGGAGATGATTGTGGCTCTGATCATCAGCTTCTCATAGCAAAATTCAAGCTTAAACTGAAGAGAGTAGGAAAAACCACTGGGCCACTCAGGTATAATCTAAACCAAATCCCTTACGAATACACAGTAGAAGTGAAGAACAGATTTAAGGAACTAGATTTGGTGGACAGAGTGCCTGAAGAACTTTGGATAGAGGCTCGTAACATTGTACAGGAGGCAGCAACAAAAACCATCCCAAAGAAAAGGAAATGCAAGAAAGCAAAGTGGCTGTCCAACGAGGCCTTACAAATAGCAGAAAAGAGAAGGGAAACAAAATGCAGGGGAGACAGGGAAAGTTACAGAAAATTGAATTTAGACTTCCAAAGAATAGCAAGGAGAGACAAGAGGGCCTTCTTAAATGAACAATGCAAAGAAATAGAGGAAAATAACAGAAAAGGAAAAACCAGAGATCTGTTCAGGAAAATTGGAGATATTAGAGGAAAATTTTGTGCAAAGATGGACATGATAAAAGACAAAAATGGAAGGGACCTCACAGAAGCAGAAGACATCAAGAAGAGGTGGCAAGAATTATATCAGAAAGTTTTGGATATCCCGGACAACCCAGACAATATAGTTGCTGACCTAGAGCCAGACATCCTGGAGAGTGAGGTCAAGTGGGCCTTAGAAAGCCTGGCTAACAACAAGGCCAGTGGAGGTGATGGCATTCCAGTTGAACTATTTAAAATCTTAAAGGATGATGCTGTTAAGGTGCTACATTCAATATGCCAACAAGTTTGGAAAACTCAACAGTGACCAGAGGACTGGAAAAGATCAGTCTACATCCCAATACCAAAGAAGGGCAGTGCCAAAGAATGCTCCAACTACCGGACAATTGCACTCATCTCACACGCCAGCAAGGTTATGCTCAAAATCCTACAAGGTAGGCTTCAGCAGTATGTGGACCGAGAACTCCCAGAAGTACAAGCGGGATTCCGAAGGGGCAGAGGAAGTCGAGACCAAATTGCCAACATGCGCTGGATTATGGAGAAAGCCAGAGAGTTCCAGAAAAACATCTACTTCTGGTTCATTGACTATGCAAAAGCCTTTGACTGTGTGGACCAACTATGGCAAGTCCTAAAAGAAATGGGCGTGCCTGACCAACTTATCCATCTCTGGAGAAAGCTATATGTGGGACAGGAAGCAACAGTTAGAACTGGATATGGAACAACGGATTGGTTCAAAATTGGGAAAGGAGTACGACAAGGCTGTATATTGTCACCCTGCTTATTTAACTTATATGCAGAATACATCATGCGGAAGGCTGGACTGGAGGAATCCCAAACTGGAATTAAGATTGCAGGAAGAAATATCAACAACCTCCGATATGCAGATGATACCACTCTGATGGCGGAAAGTGAGGAGGAACTGAACTAAAGAACCTTGTAATGAGGGTGAAAGACGAGAGTGCAAAAAACGGTCTGAAACTCAACATCAAAAAAACTAAGATCATGGCCACTGGTCCCATCACCTCCTGGGAAATAGAAGGGGAAGATTTGGAGGCAGTGACAGATTTTACTTTCTTGGGCTCCATGATCACTGCAGATGGAGACAGCAGCCCCGAAATTAAAAGACGCCTGCTTCTTGGGAGGAAAGCAATGACAAACCTTGACAGCATCTTAAAAAGCAGAGACATCACCTTGCCAACAAAAGTCCGAATAGTCAAAGCTATGGTTTTTCCTGTAGTGTTGTATGGAAGTGAGAGCTGGACCATAAAGAAAGCTGACTGCCGAAGAATTGATGCCTTTGAATTGTGGTGCTGAAGGAGACTCTTGAGAGTTCCCTGGACTGCAAAGAGAACAAACCTGGACTGCAAAGAGAACAAACCTAAAGGAAATCAACCCCGAGTGCTCATTGGAAGGACAGATCCTGAAGCTGAGGCTCCAGTACTTTGGCCATCTCATGAGAAGAGAAGACTCCTTGGAAAAGACTTTGATGTTGGGAAAGTGTGAAGGCAAGAGGAGAAGGGGACGACCGAGGATGAGATGGTTGGACAGTGTCATCGAAGCAACCAACATGAATTTGACACAACTCCGGGAGGCGGTGGAAGATAAGAGGGCCTGGCGTGCTCTGGTCCATGGGGTCACGAAGAGTCGGACACGACTAAACGACTGAACTACTACTACTACTTGCTGAAGGATGCAGTAGTTGATGAATTTCCAGTCTTCTACAGTTAATGAACATGTTAGTCACACATTTTAGAACATTTTGGATCTTTAAATAGTAGATATTTAAATATTAGTAAAGTAGTTTCTCCTTACTGATCCTATTCTTCTGTAATGTGTTTGCAGACTTTTAATGCAGACTTCCTGTTCAAACATGGCGGTTTGGACTACTGGCAAGAGCACTTACTACACTCCTCATTGTTCTTTATTTTGTCTGTCTCAGTACAGTGACACTCCTCAACAAGGAATTTTTCAGCCCTGCAAGATTGTTTGTCTTCAGCATGAGAATAAGATAAGGAGCTTTCTGCATTTTGCACATAATGTCCCATCACAAAATCCCTTTGTGAAGCTGAGCACATACATTGCAAGCATTACGAAATAAGGTGATTGATCCAAAAGGCACAAATTTCCCATTTGATACCCCTAATGATTAAAATAAGGATGTGGCTATCACAATTTTATGCCACTTGAATGATTTGTGCCAAAAATATTCTCATTAATGCAAAAAACTATGGTCAAGATAGGCAATAGTTCATCCTCTTAGAGCTGAGGAGAAAAAATGCAGTTCCTTACTTAATAAGTTCCTCAATAATTAGGAGCATCAAATGAAATTTTTAACCCCTAGGTTGGTCACAGTTCATTCATTTTGCACTCCAGAATCTGCATACATCTGTGGGACCATCCAATAAAACACAGACATTTTTAAAATGGATACAAAAAGCTTACATTTTGAAAATGAATCTGAATCCATTGGGTTGATATAATGAATGCAAGCAATGCATTTGACACAGTGTGCACTTTAAAAAAAATGTATCAAACAGGAATTTCAGTCAACTTTTCAAAAGTGGATGTAAGTAGTCACAGATGCTTATTGGAAATCGAGGAAGTTCCTCAGATGTGGACTTAGCAAACACACACACACTCACACACCTTTCTATGTTTATTTAGTCGAGTATCCCAGAACCACCTCAAAACTGGAACAGGTGAGCAAGCACCCAGAAGGAAAGGACGATTCAAGCAACGTACCTGCTTTGAAGTGTGAAGCTGTGTAACAACAGGAGTACTCTGCTGTGCTTTTTGTTTTAATAGCTTCAGAAGAATTGTGCCATTTACTTTAGCTTTTAATGCAGCTTTAAATTGCTATTTTATTAGCCTTGTTGACATTCTGGAGGCATGAAATTACCGATGTACGCTAGGAGAGGGGGTGAGGCTGTTAAATAATATAAGTCTAGGCCACAAATGTAAATCATGCTCTTACATTAAATAACAAAGGGCATGTTTGTTTAAAATTCTTTCCTTTTAATGCCCGATTCTTTTTCTAAAAAATGCTTTAAAGTAACTGCAAAAACTACCATCTTGCAAGTAAATTTGTCTCTGACCTTGAACAAAGTATTTTTGTCGTTCTCTGTACACTCTGCGGAATGTACTAGAATGTGCTAGAGTGACTTCCAGTGTAATCCTATATTCACTCTCCTAATAATAAGCCCTCTTGAACTCACTGGGAGTTTCACTTAAGTAGAATTAGAGGATAATGGATATATTTTCTAGCGTTCGTTGTAATGAAGAATTTGCTCAGCCAGTTCCCCCTCTATCATCTCTGAATGCTTTAAACTGACAAAGCTTAGAACTGGAAGCTGACCTGTCAAATCTCTCCCTTTTGCATAGGTATTAAAGTTGCAGGTGACATGTCCTCTTTTGCCTCTGCCAAGGACACTCTAGTACAGAGAGGAATGATGAACTCAGATGGTGTGATGCACTAGGCATGGTAAAGTTCACCACTCCCCATCCCCATTGGACTATCTAATGCTGTGGCCGCACCTTCTTCCTTTACCCCATAGTCACCTTGCTTCCTTTTCTGGCAGCAGAAGAGCCATTAGCCTATCTGTCTGACCATCCACCTACCTGTCTGATCACTCTGTGTAAAGTAGCAGTGGACAAAGCAAGAGGCAGAAAAGAGTAGCACTATTGCTTCTGTCAGGCAAATTTGGCCATTGAGAAAGGAGAAGCAGTGATGATGCCCCAGAAACAGTATAGAGTCTGAAGACCCTTCCTATATACTTTTTTCTTTTTTTTAAAGGTTCCCCTTGACATTTAGTCCAGTCATGTCTGACTCTAGGGGGCAGTGCTCATCCCTGTTTCCAACCCGTAGAGCCAGTGTTTGTCCGAAGACAGTTTCCATGGTCACATGGCCAGTGTGACTAGAAACAGAAAGCTCTTACCTTCCCACCATGGTGGTACCTATTTATCTACTTGCATTTGCATGCTTTCGAACTCCTAGGTTGGCAGGAGCTGGGACAAAGCGATGGGAGCTCACTCCGTCGCGTGGATTCGATCTTATGACTGCTGGTCTCCTGACCTTGCAGCACAGAGGCTTCTGCGGTTTAACCCGCAACGCCACCACGTCCCTTTCCTATATACTCTACATGACTGTAAAATAAGGTTGTGTAAGATTAAAGTCCTAACAGGAATGGTGGCTACCACCACAGCTGATGGTTGTGTTTAAACACAGTGAACTAGTTTAAAACAGTTTCTAAGTCATAACTATTTTTTTCAGGTGGCAGTATCTAGGAAATTATTATATATTTGATGTAAAACTATGGCACATTAGAATTACTATGTAAACAGAAAAAGTAATATTTTCTTTACTCATATCAGAACAGTGCACAATTTTAAATTATGGAAATATATGAAATACAGGAGAAATTAAATGCTAATAAAAGTGTTAAAACAATAAGACTATTTTAATCTTATTTTTAGTAATATTATTATTGCTAAAGAAGCAGACCCCTAATTGTCTCTGTGTAATACATTATATGTCTTTGACAGAGATGGGGACGAATAAAAAAAATGGCAATTCGTTTTGATCTGTTATTCGTCAAAGTTAATGAATCAATGAATATGAATATACGAATATTCTTCGACGAATTGATGAATTGATCTGTTGATTCATCTGCAATTTAAATGGTTATAACACTGGCCCCCAATGACCTAGAGACACAACATTTGCAGGGAAGGTTCCTCAGAGGCATTTCTACAACCTCTGAAAGACTGTGAACACTGGATCATGGACTCCTGAGTTATATACTCTCAAGGAGGACCCCCAGGAAAGCTCCCCCCAGCTATTTAGAGACTCCAGTATCACAACAGAGCTTCCTATATCTTTCCCCAACATGCCTGCCAACTTTGGTGAAGATTGCATATGGAAACTCCAAGTTATTCACCCACAAATTGGGTCCCCCCCCCCCGGAGAGTTTACCACACGGCACAGAAGCTCATGACATTGAGGGAGTTATTTTTGGCCCCAGCAGAATAAGAGGTCCCTTTGGCAGAGGCATGCATGAGGCATCGGGTTTGTCTTCAGCTCAGCACGACATTACATTTGCCAGTGAAGTAGAGTTTGCCCTCAGGAGGACTGGGGGCAAGGAGGTATTTGGCAGCACAGCCGGCTTTTTGGCTCCGTCGGGCACTGAGGAAGTTGGCAGCAGGAAAACAGGCTGTTTTGGCCCCATCGGGCACTGAGGGAAAAGGCAGCAGGAAAGCAGGTTTGTGGGGCCGCATCAGGCACTGTGGTAGTTAGCAGCAGCAAAGTACTGTGCCTTGCCCCGTAGAGGCTCTGAGGCAAAAGGCAGCAGAGCAGACTCTGGTCTTCTTCAGCAACATCAGATTAGCCTGCAAAGAAAAAGTTTTTGCCCCCAGGTTGCAACTGAGGTTGCTTGCAACTTCCAGCAGCACCTTCAGATGAACAGGGTCGGTGCTACTGACAGCGGTTAATCCACAGGCCCCACGGGGCTGTCGAAAACAGGTCAGCTCTGCAGACTGAAGCCGGGCAACAGGGCAACAAAGATGCTCATTTAGAACTGGAAAGCTGGGGATTGCTTGCAACTTGGCTGCTGAGACCGCCCAGATATGATAAAAATAGGCCTCAGAGGTTTTTTGGGGGCTTAAACAGGCTGGCCCCCTTGGCACGGGTTGAAAACCCAAGAAGCTGTGCCATCTGAAGCCAGGCAATGGGATGATGGGATGATGCCTCAACGGGCTTTGGGTGGGGCTGAAACAGGCCCCCTTTAGCACGGGGGATGCCTGGACATGGACAGGCTTTGGGTGGGGCAGAGCCTGGCCTAGGAGACTCACCGGTCCCCCAACGTCTACCTAGACTTGCTCACAACCTTTAAAGAAAGAAAGATGCTCGGGTTGAAAACCAGACAAGCTCTGCCGTGTGAAGCTGGGTGATGGGGTGACTCCTGGACAGGCTTGGATGGGGCACATTATGGGCATCATCCAACACTTTGCTCTTGTACACTTTAGTTGTATAAGAGCAAATATTTTTTTCATTTTTATTGCTGCTCAGTCTGGGTCTGCCAAGAGAGCTGGATGGCCCTCTTTGCTTGTTTGGGGGTGACAGGACCGGCTCCGAAGTCAGGTGATGGGGTGATGGGGCCACACCCTGATGTAACAGGGACAGAGCAGACAGATCTTTCGGAATGTAGCCCAAGTGGAAGGAGTTGCAGGATTATTTATTTATTTATTTATTGCGCTTATATGCCACCCATCTAGACATTGTCTACTCTGGGCAGCTCACAACAGAGAAAATAAAAACAATTAATATATAATAACAATGTATCAACAATATACAATGAAGACAATAACTCAAGATGGGATGAAAGAATAAATTAAGTAGTGCCTGGAGGAAAGGCCTGTCTGAATAACCAGGTCTTAAGTTGGTTTTTAAAGATGCCCAGCGAGGGAGCCAAATGGATCTCGGAAGGGAGTTTGTTCCAAAGAGAAGGGGCCACTGCCGAGAAGGCCCAGTGTCTTGTTTTTTCCTCCCGGACCTTCCTCAGCGTTAGGTTCCTCAATTGCCCCTCCTGACTAGATTGAGTGATGCGGGTAGATCTAGCTGGGAGGAGGTGCTCCACCAAGTATCGAGGTCCTAAATCATTTAGGGCTTTGTATGTAATCATTAGAACTTTGAAGTCGATGTGGAAGTGAACGGGCAACCAATGCAAGGTGGCCAGAGTGGGAGTGATATGTTGGTATTTCCTCACTCCACTGAGAAGTCTGGCTGCATTCTGATTAGGAAATTGTTCAAATGCCCAGCAATGTCGTTGACTTTTTGCCCCATTGGGCACTGAGGAAGTTCGCAGCTGGAAAGTAGGTTTCTTGGCCCCATCGGGGCACTGAGACAAAAGGCAGCTACAGGAGACTCTGGTCTTCTTCTTCTGCAATATCACATTTGTCTGCAAAGTTAGTTAAGTTTGTCCCCAGTAGGCAACTGAGGTTGTCAAAGCAGCAGCTACAGCAGGAGAATAGGATTCGACTACAAAGTGCTACTAATGGCAGTTAATCAGGGTGGCCGCTGGGCTTCTGAAATGGAAGATCAGCAGTTGGAATCCATGCAATGGGAAGACCTGAGCTCTTGTCCCTTGTTCCTGCTTCTGCCCACCTACTGTGTTAAACTGCTGCTGAGCCACTAGGCTTGTTGATTGGAAGGTCTGCCAACCTACTCACGCAGTAGCCCAAGTGGACTTTGGAGCACCATGATGGCATCGGACGGCTGGACAGGCATTGAGTGGGGCAGAGCCCGACCCTCTTGTCATGGGGATGCCCAGACAGGCTTGGGTGGGAGCAGAGGTAAAAGGAAGGAAGCAAAAGGAAAGAAGACTCCTGTCTTCTTTAGCTCAAAGAAGAGGAGGAGACAACTGAGGTTGCAGAATTGCAGCAACAACAGCAGATGAATAGGGTCCAAGGTGCTACTAATGTAATGGCAGTTAATCCATGGGGTTGCTGGTGAGCTGAGCTCCTGTAGTTTGTTCCAAGTTCTGCCTACCTACTGAGGCTGTAGAATAGCTAGGAAGCTGGAATGAACAGTCTGCCAGTTTTGGGTGGGTCTGAGATAGGCCCTCTTTGGCACAGGGGATGCCCAGACAGGCTGGGGGGGGGGGTTGAGACAGGCCTGGTTGGTTTTTGAATGCCCAGACAGGCTTCAAAGCAGACTCTTGCCTTCTTTGGGAACATCACATTTGGCTGCATAGTTAAGTTTGCCCCCAGGAGGCAACTGAGGTTGCACAACAACAGCAACAACAGATGAATAGGGTGGTGCTACTAATGTAATGGTGGGTAATTCAAAAGGCCGCTGGGCTTCTCGAGAGGACGATCAAATCCATGCAATGGGATGAGCTGAGCTCCCGTAGTTTGTTCCAGGTTCTGCCTACCTGAGGCAGTAGGAAGCTGGAATGAACAGCCAGGAATTAAGAATGAAGCCTGAGTGGACTTTGGAGCACTAATGTAGCCCTTTGAATAAGCAGGCAGGCCGGCCGGCCAGAAAGAACTTGGTCCTTGGCCTGATTCTTAGAACAGAATCAGCAGCAGGCAAGCCCAAGGCAGCTGGAGAGGGATGCAGGATTTGGGGCCAACATGGCCCAAGGAGACTGGAATTGATTAGCTCACTCATGTTGGCATGGGGACACCCTCACAGGTTGCACATAGCAGCAACATAGACTGTGGCTCGGTGGGTTAGATTGCTGAGCCACTGGGCTTGTCCATTAGAAGATCAGCACTGCAATTTTAATCCATGCGATGGGGCGAGATACGTCCTGTTGCTTTTCATCCAGCTTCTGCCAGCCTTCTGGGGCAGTAGAGAAGGCTAGGAGGCTGGAATGAACAGGCATAAATAATTGGAACGAAGCCCAAGGAGGCTGGAATCATGAAATACATATAAAAATGCATTCCTGAGATTTTTCAGAATAAATGAATCTGCAGATACTGATCCTGGAGATAGGGAGGGGCATTTCACACAGGAGGAGGGAGCACATTGGTCAGGTTTGGGTGGGGCTGAACCTGGCCCTCTTGGCACAGGGATGCTTGAGGAGGGTAGGATGCTGAAGTCAGCAAGCAGCATTTGAGAATCAGGCCTGAGGAAGTTGGAATGAGCATGCAGGCCTTTTGGAAGTAGAAGGTGCTGCAGGACTCAAAAAGTTGTCATGTAGCCAGCAACGTAGACTTTTGGAGTGGAGTCACTGGGCACAGAGGAAGTTGGCAGCAACGTAGACAGTGGCACTGTGGGTTAAACTGCAGTGCTGCTGAGCCACTGGGCTTGTTATAGGTGCTGTTGTTGCTGCTGCCGTTGTTGTACGTCTTGGTACGGGGGACACCGTGAGGCTGTCAGAAACAGATGCTCTGCAATCTGAAGCCATGCGATGGGGCAATGCCTGGAAAGGCTTTGGATGGGTCTGAGACAGGCTTAGGAAACTCACCTGTCACTCACCAACAATGTCTAACTAGACTTGCCGACAACCTTCAAACAAACAAAGATGAACATTTAGAACTAAAAAGCTGTGGGGGATTGCAAATTGGCTGCTGAGACTGCACGGATATGACAAAGATAGCTTTCAGAGGTTTTGAGGGGATGAGACATTCTGGCCCTCTTAGCACGTTTGGGATGCCAGGACCAGCTTTGGGTGTGCCAACTGCCAAGAGGCCTGGCTGGCCCTCTTGCCATGTTTGGGGATGGGGACAGGCTTTACATGTGCCAAAAAAGTGTTCCCTGGCTCTCTAGTCATGTCCGGAGGTGCCAGGACAGGCTCAGGGTGTGCCAAGAGAGAGTTTAGGCTTGGATGCCAAGAAGGCCGACCTGGGTCTGCCCCAACCAAAGGCTGTCTGTGTGTCACCCCATCACCATATTACCTGGCTTCAGATTGCCGAGCTGATCTGGTTTAACCCATGCCAGGCAGGAGTTCTCTCCTCCCTGTCAGGGAGGCAGAAGGTGGAGCAAATAGCCCACCAGAACTACATAAACCAGCAGGCAGAAGGTAGAACAAACTTAGCCCAACAGGACTACATAAACCAGCAGGCAGGCAGGCAGGCGGTGGAGCAAACAGCCCGCCAGAACTATGTAACCCAGTAGGCAGGCAGGGAGGCAGAAGCTTGAACAAACTTAGCCCACCAGAACCATGTAACCCAGCAGACAGGCAGGCAGGCAGGCAGGAACTCAACAGTTCTTGTTCTGCTGGTCTGACTTGATCCAGCAGGCAGGCAAAAGTTCAACAGTTCTCGGCCTGCTGGTCTGACTGAATCCAGCAGGAAGGCAGGCAGGAATTCAACACTTCTTGGCCTGCTGATCTGACTTGATCCAGTAGGCAGTCAGGCAGGAGTTCAACACTTCTTGGCCTGCTGATCTGACTTGATCCACTAGGCAGTCAAGCAGGAGTTCAACAGTTCTTGGCCTGCAGATCTGACTTGATCCAGTAGGCAGTCAGGCAGGAGTTCAACAGTTCTTGGCTATTAGCTAGTACACTTTTATTCTCTCTCTCTCTCTCTTTGTATTATAGATCTCCATCTCTTACCTCCCCCTCTCTCACATACATATCCAGAATAGTTTACTTATTATATTTATTAGATTTATAGTTGAACAGGTGCTGTCAGAGCTCTGTCACAATTTAGAGAAGCTGGTATATTTTTGAGCCCCACTTGTCAGTGGAAACAAAATGAAAAAAAAATTGCACTGTACACAACTGTTTTGATATCACGGGTCTCCTACCAGCTCTCCTCAGATTGAAGAAGCTACTTGGATGATTAGCGAAACGATTCAACCTAACAAGAAAGAAGTCCAGTTGACATGACTCAACTTCCAGATAACCTCACCTGGATGACTGAGAATCGTCACAGATCTATCTTGAAGGTTTATCTTCCACACAATTCTGTGTGAAAGGCAAGCCTGCATACAATGAAGCCAGCTGATTTCTCTTAAAAAATTCCTTTGTGATTTGATATAGGCAATGGGGAGCTGTTTCAAGGGGGCTAGGTAGAAAAACCAGAACTGTGGTTTGGTTTGTGGGCCTGAGGTTCCCTAACCTGTCTGCAAAAAACCACACAAAATTAGGATAAGGATAGTATCAGTATCTTTTACAAGCCCATCCAGTAGTGGTTTTGTTAGGCCTAAAGATTTCTTCTTGAACTTGAACCAGTCTTAATGTTCCCCTCAAATAGGCACATCCTATAACTTTCTTTGCAGGTCTCTGCATTCATTACCCATTGCTGCTAATGTTTATTGTTGGATTCATTCATCATTGCTCAGTTGAATTTCAGGGAGGGGAGGCTGTTTCAAAGTCTGTATTATTACACTGGCTTTATTAGAGCCACAAATAGCTGTGCGAGCTCATTGATCTCCCCTTTCTTGCTCCTCTCAATTCAAAGATCTGACCTAGATTATACTAGATAAAACTGAAATATGCTGATGTCCATTATTCCCACAGGAAGCATTTATATTTTGCATTGCACAGTAATAGCAAAAGACTCGTTACAAGTCCTTGCATGCGTAAAACAAAAGCTTTTATAATCCTGAGGAGGCATCTTGCTGTGACAATATATTTAACTCACTTGCAGTGCTGTAAAACAGATAAACTTTAAATACAACATATTATGTCAGAAGATTAAGACCAAATTTGCTTGAGTTCAGTATGAGTTCAAAATCAATGTTAACAGCGGCACCCTCCTCCTCCAGTTTTGGTTAAGAATACAAACCACTTCCCACTCCATCACACTATCTTTTATGCATCCATCAGGCACAGATGAAAAGGTTTAAAAGGGAGCAAAAGCATGCACATTTTCCTGTGCTCTTAATAGAAAAGCACAGATAAATAATTTTGGGCATGTATGCGTGCTAGATCAGGGAACACAATCACAGTGGTAAATGGGCTAGGCTTAAAATGCATCATGATCATAGCAATTTAAGCACTTAGCTTGAGTAGGAAGGCACCGACAATATATTGGTCAATTTTCAAACCAATAGTGGGAAAGGTGGTTAGGTTGTTATATGTCATCAAGTTGCATCTAATTTAGTGCAACACTAAAAGGATTTCTGAGGTACCTATAAGGAGTAGTTTACCAATGTCAATCTCCAGCACATTCCACAGCTATTTGAACCAAGATTTCCTGAATTCTAGTGAGACCCTTTATCTACTATGCTACACTGGTTCTCTTAAGCATGTTAAATTAAGCTGTCCAGTCAATGTCGACTTAGAGCCTTTCCATGCAGGCATTTGTCCCGCTGTTTGGTATGCTGATAGGTCAGGTCGGTCCACTCCCCCCCCCAACATCCACATGTGGAAATCGTTGGAGAGAACCAATTTGCCACAAATGGAACCTTTTTGAACTCCTGTCAGAGAGTTCTACTATTTTGTGTGTGCATTCAGATAGCAACAACAACAACATATTTTAGGACATTCCATGTTATTCAAGCTTTGAAGTGCTGTGAAATGGCAGCCATGTCTTTAGTGTACATTTATAGACAATATCAGGGGTGGGTCATTCCACAAGTGGAGAGGCATCTCTCCTCATAATTTTTTTGGGGGAACAACCCACCTCACCCACTCAGGTCATGAGTTGTTTCTGGGAAATATAGATATAGCAAGGTATTTTTTTATGTTTGATTATTTCTCACTTTGATGGTTGTTGTGGGTTTTCTGGGCTGTTTGGCCATGTTCTTAAGGTTTTCCTTCCTAACGTTTCCCCAGTCTCTGTGGCCGGCATCTCCAGAGGACAGGAGTCAAAACTCTGGCTGTGCTCTGGTGCAGTTTGTTGGATAGTTGAGTATTTATAGCTGTGGGATCAGCTTTTGTCCTTTTCAGGAGATTGGGTGATTCTGATGATCAGAGTGTTTTTTGTTGTGGGTGTATTGTTGTGATAAGGGGGAGAGATGATCTGTCACTGTGATTGATGGGTGTTATTAACTGGTGTTTTGTGTGCAGTGATAATTGGTCCTTGTGGCTGGGTAGAGTTTGTTAACCTTTTGCAGGCTGTATTTTTCAGTGCTGGGAGCCAGGCTTCATTGAGTTTTAGACTTCCTTCTTTTTTGTTGAAGCTCTGCTGTGTTTGTGGATTTCAATGGCTTCTTTGTGCAGTCTAATTGTCCAGTACTTCAGTATTTTGAAATAGAATTTCATGTCCAGCTTCTTTTAGGTCAAGTTCAGCTACTGCCAATTTTTCCAATTGTTTTAGTCTGCAGTGTCTCTCATGTTCTTTGATTCTGGTGTGAATGCTGCACTTTGTGGTTCCAATATATACCTGACCACAACTACAAGGTATCCGGTGTACTCCTGCAGTGGTGAGGGGGTCCCTTTTATCCTTTGCTGACCATAACATTTGTTGTATTTTTATGGTGGGCCTATACTATACTATAAATACTTAACTATCCAACAAACTGCACCAGAGCACAAACAGAGTTCTGACTCCTGTCCTCTGAAGATGCCAGCCACAGCGACTGGCAAAACGTTAGGAAGAAAAACCTTAAGAACATGGCTGAACAGTCGGGAAAACCCACAACAACCACCATATCCCAACCGTGAAGCCGAGAATACACTTCTCACTTCACTTTGCAAGTGGATGCATCTTAGTGGTACAGTGAGGGACTGAAGTCCAACATCTGTCCACAGGAACAGACACATGGAATCTAAGTGTCTGGAGCTATCATTCAATTTTGCAGGTATCCCAGTGGCAACCATTACAGAAATATTATTAGGGAAAGGAAATGAGGAAAAATACCCAAGTGTCTTCGGTGTGCCATATTTTGTGTGTAACACACATTTTGAACTCATAACCCTGATGTGTTGTAAATTGGTCTAATTCACAATATATACAGAATGAGTCCAACATTGAACTACTGGATAGCTCAGTAGTATAAGCATCTGGCTTTGGAGCCACAATTTAGGAGTCTGATTACCACTGCACCACCTTGACAGTGTCTGAATTCAATGATTCATGGGGTCCCTTCCAGCTTTGCTGTTCTAAGATTAGATGGGGAGGAGGTAAAACCTGTTGGAGTAGAATACATGTCTAAAGATCCATTGTTCCCCATATGCAGCTGGAGTAAATGACAGCTGTTTACTTATGGTTGCTATTTATGAGTAAACTTCAGGCATCGTTTTGCCTTCACTCAACTGTGTCTCTAGGGCCAACTTTTTGCTTTATCCTGTATCAACCCAATATGACTTTGCCTAGAATAAACCCTCAGTTGTGCTATGGGGTGAACTTCAGCCCGTTCCCCAGTAATTTGATTGTATAGTGGATTTCCAATTTGCTTGCATCAGATCCATTGTGAAATTTGTCACAGGAAAATAAGGTGGTCAAATATTAATGTCATGGCAAGGCTAAACGAAACTAAATGACTTAACCCAAGAATAATGAAACTTGATTGGTGATTCTCCATGATTAAAAAAAAAAGGAAGGAAAGACATGGTTATCTTTGAACTGAAGGAAGAGATAGTTCGCACGCTAGCATAATTTGTCCCAGAAGTCCTTGAAATACAGACCTGCTGAAAATGATTTAGAGACCTGCTTCTTGTCTAGTGGTGACTTTATGGTGGAGTTCTGTCAGCAAAATGTATCTTCGGAGCCATTTCATTTGCCGTAGTCATTACTGAACTAGGATCACCCAGTGAACAAATATTTCCTCATTCTAACAACTATTTTTCTTTCCTAGAATCTTGTATTTGAAGGGAAAGGAGAGAATGGAAAGCAAGGTGTTGGGGGGAAAAGATGGTCAAGCCAACTAATGAGGAAAGCAGAATGAGTTATTCTTTAGACATCTGAGATCTCCATTTGCTTCCATGTGGACTGCTTCCGACTGCTTCCAATCCAATCATAGCATTTAGCTGAGAAAACTGTTTGACTCCTATGACTTTTAAATGCCAAGCATCAGTCATGATTGAAGAATTCTGCAATGGGAGTCTGGTTGTTGAGACTATATATTGAATTCCTGCATGTCAGCACCTCTTATTTTATCCTGGCAATGATGAAGGTGACCAAAATACGGAAATATACCATAATAAGACCACCTCTGCCATAATGCAGTGGTTCATATAAACCTTCAAAAACAGTGGGCTGCTGGAAGTAGTCCACTTTATAATTGTCAGGAATGCATTCCAAAAGATAGGAGTGATGGCTTCATTAGCTTTAAAATCACAGTCAGCAAACACATAGACTGAAAGCTTGTTCAGCAGAAGTTGCACTACATCAGGCCCATTGAGTCAGTGGGGATTTCGTGACACAACTTCTCTGTAAGTTACTCCAGCTGCAACAAGGGATGGGATGCTTGGGTTAACCCAACTGGAAAAGCCCATGAAACAAGCTCTTTCATAGCTTCTCAATTAAGATAATCTGAAAACATAATTTGGGTTTATGAAAGATCGGGTGCCAAAATTAATGGACATCTTACAGATTTCCTCTATGGAATCACCTCCATTTGATATCTAAATGCAATATTTCCCCCTCCTATCATTGCAGCAAGGCCTGTTCTTCTCTCTCCTGTCCTTTCCTCTCCAACACAATCTTCTTCTTCTTCTTCTTCTACTCTTGTATCACTGGTCCTACTCTGAATATATCCCACTCAAAAAAAAAATCTCTTCTGTCATTTTTCTTCCTCTTGTTACAAGCTCCTTTCTTCCTTCTCATTCTATTGTTGCCTTCTCTCTGCAGCCTCTGCTCTTCTTCTGCTCTCATGTCATGTCTTCTGCCCCACCACTTTCAAAGCCACAGGACTTCCCTCTCCCTCTTCTTGACAGATTAGGGTTTTTTTTAATAACTGTGACAAGCCTGAAGGGAAGACCCAAAATGAAAGATTTGGGTGTTTTAGTGCTTACCAAAAGGCCTGGTACCCATAAGACTCCTGAAACAAAAGAGGAGCCCTCTGAAAATCCCCCAAAATGAAAGGAAACTGAACATTTTCCCTCTACATATCTCTAGGTGCAAGTTACTTTAGCATTATAAGAGACAACTAGAGTAAGCCCATTTGAATCAGTGGCAATTATGGAGAATGATGATAACTCATCAAATCCCCAGTAATTCAGTGGGCCTACATTAGTGTGACACACTATGCTAAGTAACAGGATTTCAGCCACAGAATCATCCTATATGAACAATAACTGGCAAATATAGTATTGATAGGAAACACGTTGCTATCCAAATGGTGTTGGAGTATAAGTATCATCCTTCCCCACTGGCTCTGCTAACCTGGCTAATGGGTGTTGCAATCTAATTAAATCTGGAAGGCTGCACATTCCACAATATAAAAGTACAATGGTGCTGTAAATGGAAACTAGGTTTTAGTTTTAAGGTTCTGGGCTCCTCTGGCAAGGACGTGAAAAGAGAAAAACTGTTGGATAGAATCCACAGACAAAAGGAATTTGCAAATATAGGTAAGAGGTTTATTGGAGAAAAGAAACGAAAGAAAAAACAGAGAGCCTCACAACAAAGAGTGCTGTCAGTCAGTGACTGGAATAAAGCAGCTCAAAGTTTACAAAGGTTCGTGCGGACTTTATAGAGGTCTTCATCAAAACAATGGGATAAGTGATGCTGTCACTCCCAGAATGACAGGTTCTGAGTTGCTTGGTAAGCTTCCTTGTTTAAAGTTACATAAAGTTACATATACCCTTTGAAATAGTTATGTTGTATTAGACGGCATCAGACAATGGCCTTGGGTCTGTCCTGATCATGTTCAGACAATTGTAGTCTTTGGGAATTCAAAGGCATACAGTTATTTATCCTTTGCCTTCTGCTGCTGACCTAGCCCTTATCTTTAGGTGGTTTTTACTTCCCCTGTGGGTTTAGCAAGGTTACTCATGCTCTTTAGACCTTGCGTTTGTTCTCTTTGACTAGTCTGCAGAGGATGTTTCCAAAACATATAATGCCTTATTGTTTCTTGAGAGAATGCTTTGTGGGTGAGTTAATTCTAAGATTCTAAAGTTAGGCTAGCTAGGCATTTGCATTCTGGGTAATAAATGGTTACTTAGAATAAGAGAAAATGGGAGCAATATATAGCATGTCTAACAATGTAACCTCTGGGTTCAGTAGCAGTATTTCTCAAAGCACTGCTCGTGGGAATGAAGACAAACTTGTATTTCTAAATAGAACCTGGATGTATTGCATTGGACACAGGATGCTGAACACAAAATAACGGTTTAATTTTGATAGTCTTCCCTACTGTTTTAACCATATAGTGACATCTACATTGGCTCAGGCATGTTGTGAAAATGGCTGATGGTCAGATTCCAAAATATCCCCTGTATGGAGAATTAGTGCAAGGAAATTGCCCCAGAGGGAGACCACAACTGCAATACAAGGATATCTGCAAGAGGGATCTGAAGGCCTTAGGAATGGACCTCAACAGATGGGAAGCCTTGATATCTGAGCCGTTAGCCTGGAGGCAGGCCGTGCATCATGGCCTCTCCCATTTTGAAGAGACCCTTGTCCAGTAGGCTGAGGCAAAGAGGCAGTCCCAAAATCAGCAAAACCAGGGAGCTGGACAAGGGACAGATTGTATTTATTGTCAGTGTGGAAGGGATTGTCACTCTCAAACTGGCCTCCTCAGCCACATTAGATGCTGTCCCAAGTCCTCTATTCAGAGCATAGTCTCTCAAGACTAAAGGATGCCTAATCTAACAGTCTTTAAGGTGAACAAGAAGTTTATCCAAAAATTGTTTTAATTCCTTCATGTGATTGATCAAAGTAGCAAGTACCCCTATAGAATTGGACTGTTTTCTGCTGAACTTTCTGCAGCTTTTCCTTAGAAATACATTCAAATTATAGGCCTAGGACTTTATGTCTGAATTTCTGTTATCCTTGCATAGATGATTTTTTTTTTGATGAAAGATAAAGCTGCAAAGAGAGCAATAGAATAGTGCAGGAATGCAGCAAAGCAAAGTGGGACAATTGCTGCTTTATTTCCTTGATAATTTTAATTCCATTTTAAGTCTTGGATGGGTTGTTTGTATCTTTCAGCTAATCTTTCTGTGTGTGCCTGTGGAGCCCTTAACAAGTTCCTTTATCCCATTCCCAGCAAAAGACAATGAATCCTACAAGTCTGCTAAATTCCACATAAGAAATATTTCATGACATCAAGACAGTCAAAATCAACAAAGATGAGAATTTTATGAAGTATTCTTCACATTTGTGGAGAGATGGAAACTTGAGATTTATACATTGTTTTATCTCTCATGCTGTTTGCCAAATTTGGGTCTCAAAATGGTTGCAAGGTGGGTTATTTAAATAAGAATGGACTTATTAAAAACATGGCAAAATGTGTGTACAAATGTGTCTATGAAACTCAAATGTGTCAAATCTCCTCACAGAGCTAGAATGTTGAACAATATGGGAGGGCAAAAAATCTTGCTTGCTGTGCAAAAATGAGCCATCTTTCTATTGAGATAATATTTCTGCATCAAAATGCTATGCGTTTCCTCTCCTTTGCCCATCAGCATTGATAGACCCAGTTCCTTCCGGACATGCCTGGTCCCAAAGGTTTTGTGTTGGTGTGGGTATCCTCACACCATGGTCCTGTGACCACCTGTGAAGCAAGGTCGGCGGGGGTGATTGGGAAGTCGATTGATGGGGTGATCAGGCAGGCAGGCAGTGGGGGGCAATCTGGCCAGTAGGGAGTGATTGGGCAGTCAGGGGTGGGATTGGGCAGGCAACAGTGGGGTAATCAGACAGATGGGGAGCTACTCACGAAGACAGGAGGGTGATTGGGCAGATGATCGAATGGTGATCGAGTTGGCACCAGCTTTCTGCAAGCATGGCACTTCCCCAACATCTGGTATAGTGCTGTATCAAATAGCATGAGTTTTTTAAAGAAGCAGCAGAGGCATACATACGTGTGGAATTGATTCCAATGAATTGATTCCACATGTGGCTCAAAATAAACAGAGGAGCAGGAAAAAACGTGCTTGCCTGGCACAGTAGTCCATGCATTCACTGCCTTGTGTGTTCACTAAAAATTAAGTCCAAGTTGTTTTCAGTGGAACCTGGGTTTTATTGTCAGTGGGATCAAGCCCATCGGACTGTATTTAAGTCCATCCACATGTTTTGTGTGATCTGCTGAGAAATATTCCAGATGATAACGCAGTATCTGGTAGAAGAAACGGGGACGTTCTGGGATACATTGCACAGCAATATTGACAAAACTCTGGGCTCCATGAACATCTAGAAGTGAAATCTGCAAAAGGAGATTGTTTCTTTCTCTATGCATATAGAATCTCACTTTTCTGCCAGTCATCTCAACTTCCAGGTGATCTTCATCATGGCTCTCCTCTGCACCCAATGCTCACAAGAACTCTAACCAGGAGAGAGTGGCTGGCTCAGAGTCGCCCAGTTAAATTGATGGCTTAACAAGGATTTGAATTTGGATTTCCCTAATCATTAAATCCCATTTGCCCTTCTGTATATGGTTGCCATTAATTGTTTCAATATGTCTTGTACCTCTCTTCTATCCATTCTGAGCCTTCTTAGTTCTAATGTACTTAAATACATTACAGCACTAATTTTTAAACCCACAGAACACAAGCACTGCTTTATCATTGTTATTTTAATACTCAGATGTGGAGGTCCGTGCCTTTAAATGCATCAATTAAAGGAGGGAACTTTTGGGAAGAAGAGTCCACGTTCACTACTTGAGGAAATCTGGTGAAATAAATTATCTCCCAGAAGATAAATGAAACAATACACTGGGAGAAATCCTGTTGCACAACTTGGTGCTGCATAAGATTGATAGTGTCATCAATCATGGAGGTTTTCTATAAATTAAAAACTTTCAGTTCTTCCAAAATGGGTCAAAAGGCTCCCTTGGGATCCCTTTTGTCACGGGGAAGCTATTGGGCAAAATAATCTCAGGAGTGCTGAATTAAAGACTCCCCTATCTCAGGACCCCCTCATCACTATGATGTGGAGGGGATTCTAAGAAAGACTCAGAACCTTCAGGGGGTGGAACCCGAAATTTTTAGTTTATGGAAAAAAAAATGACACTGCAGCAGATGACATCACCACCTTGTGCGGTGTATTGTTGCGCAACAGGATTTGGGTGAATAGTAAGTCTCAACAAATGGTGTTAACACAGCAACTGCAGGTATTTGTATAACAAAGTTTGTATCTTTTGCCCTAGCACAAATATGAGACTATCTAAGCTATAATAATAATAATAATAATAATAATAATAATAATAATAATAATAATAATAATAATAATAATAATAATAATAATAATAATAAAAGATTGCAGCCATTTATCTGGTCTATATTATGTATTCTAGACCACCCTACAAAACTGTTCCCAGTTTAAAAGAGCTTTAATCCTGAATAAAACTATGTCCCAGTATCTTTTATTCCAGTCATCCATGTTATTTTGCATTCCGTTCAACAGGCTCAGGACAAAAGCCGTGGAGCCTGCCTGTCTGAAGAGTTTAGGCTTATGTGCAATAAAAAGATATTGCATTCCCTTTGGATTAGAAGGTTTTGCTGCTGATGAGGGGATTACGAGGGCACCAGTCATTGCCGAAGAATTTATAGGAGGGGAACATTTTGCATGTGTCAAAATGACAACTTCAAAAATACGTATTTTGGGTTTCGTTAAGGTGTGATCCTCTCCTGGAGCTTTTCAACAGGTTTATGGACTTCAGGTTGAAAAAAATGTGGTCATACCAATCCCACTGCCATAGGGACAGAATCTGGGGAGAATTTCAACCTTCTTGTCATACAGAAGGTGAAATGATGGTAAACATACTAAAGAAAGGTTTTCCTTTAAAGCAGGGAGGAATGTAACAGGGGAAAATAAAGGCAAAGAATTTCTGTCATCTTTGATTCTAGCTGACCTTTTCCAGCATAGATGGGAAGGATTGTATGCTGGGCAATTCCTCTTGGGGCATAAAAAGTTACTGCTGCCTGTGAGGAAGTCACAAATTTTATTTGGAAAAAAGTTTGTGCCATTTGGCAAAATGCCTAGCCGTGTCATATACTTATGGAGGTTGGAGATGGGTATTGTGATTAATTGTCCTGAATTTTTGAAGTTCTGCTGTAGAAGACAACATGAATACAAGAGAACTTCAGAATTGTTTGTGGATTGAGAATCTGGTGGGAGGGGTGATTTTATCAAATTCTCTCAGGAGATGGAAACTGTACTAGGTGTGCAGCAGAAGTGCAGGGATCCACAGAGCTGAATAACTTCAAGTTCACCTAATTAGTCTGTCCCTTTTTCTCACCAACTAGCACTTACAGTTTCAGTAACTCACTCTGAGGCAGTAGTTGGAGAAAGAATATTTTTTTAAAAAAACTTATAGTTCTGAACAGATCAAACAGCAAAACATGACTGCTTGCAGCAAGTAGCCTCAACAGCCTCACTGACTTCCAACAGACTCTAGGGAGGGAAGAAAAAAAGACACACCTCTTGGCTGAGAGGCAATGGCTCTCTCTGAAATCAGAGGCAGAGAAGGAACAATTGGTTACTGCTGGATGGATTGACAGACACATCAGCCCAGAAAGGTTCTTCCCAACCTTACACAATAGAGGCAGAATGTGGGGTTGCAAAAACTCCAACAGCAAGTGAGATCAACTTTGCTAGCAGTCTGATCACCATTTTTCATTATTCACAATGCTCAGAATCTGACATCTTGTCTGAGCAGTTGATGGCAGGGTAGGGGGAGAGCAGAGAATGCGGGAGAATATTCATAACTAGAGATGGGCATGAACCTGAACATTGGTGGTTGGCAGTACTGCAAAAACTGATACAGCTCCCAGTGGGCCATCCCCTGTTGCCATGTTGCCCATACACTAGAGGCTTATCTGTTAAAGATGAAGCCTGCTGAACGTGCATTCTCTGCCTCCAGTTGGGAATTGGCCTGCATTGTCAGAGTCTGAGTTCTCAAGGAGCTCTGCATGTACAGAAGCCTAACTCCATGCAGGTGGGTCACAGCCTAGTGGTAGAACATGAGAAAAGGTTCTCTGTTAAATATCTGACATTGCCAAGTAGAGTTAGAAATACCTTCACTTGAAAGCCTGTAGCGTGACCGTCATTGTTGTCAAGAACATTGGGCTCCAAAGGCCAGTGGTCTGATTCAGTACAAGACACGTTCCTGTGATGCTAGAAACAGTGTGTGTATCTGTGGGGAACTACACAACCTCAGAGGCAAGGGTAATCACACAAGCACAATTCACACATACCATGCATAAAGGAGGTTGTACTAAGAAATTTTGGCAGTCTCTAATATATATGCACATCATGCATGTTTTCTGTGTGCTCCCCCCCCCCCAATTTCTAGGGGAAAAAGTTATGTATGAGACATCCCCACATAACTATTCTCTCTCTCTCTCTCTCTCTCTCTCTCTCTCTCTCTCTCTCTCTCTCTCTCTCTCTCTCTCTCTGTTGTTGCTGGTTTTGTGTGTGTATGTGCGTTAAGTCTCAGAGCTAAATATGTGTCCTGCTTCATGCAGTGACACAATTTTTTAAAAAGGGAAAACTTTACTTTTTGGAAAATAGATTTAAAGTGATTTGCTCTTTCTATTACATGTTTTATTAGTTTAATATCAGTTAATTCTCCTCATGGGATTTTCTCACACACCATATAAATCTCAGCTGAATGAAGTAATGTCTTTTGGAATAGGAGATACCAACCCCACAGGAGAATGTGAGACTCATGGACTTCCCTCCAAAACATCTATTTTAGTGGGTTGGTAATAGACAAGCTCATTCTAAGTGCACTAACCAAGTGAATAATGCCAGCATGCAAAAAAGAAGAAAACAAGGGAACAGGGACATAAACACAAAGGAATGAAAGTTAAATACAACTTATAGGAAGGTGTTTTTTTTTAAAAAAAAAAATTCTCTGTTTATGCACCATTTTTATTTTGCTTTGTTAACTGTCAAAAAAAATACCACATTTTTAGTACAACTCATATCTACTGGAGACAAACATGGATTTCCCCAGAAAATTTCAAAATGCTACACACTTAGTGTCTCATTCATTCATTCATTCATTCATTCATTCATTCATTCATTCATTCATTCATTCATTCATTTTAAATGCTGCCCCGTTTGTGCAGATGCACTACTCTGTGTGATTTGCAATCAACTATAACAATACATATAAGTAAAAATGAAACACAAAATAACAGTCAATACATCAAGTAGCAGAAATAAGTAGCAGAACTATCAAATAGTATGTGATGTGGGGCATGTATACTTATTGATCAGCAAAGAACGGGTCAAGCAGGGTGGTCAAGAAAAATGATATTTTCTCTCTATGTCCCTACTGTAGATAGTCTTTTCATATAAAGGCAGGGAGATGTATCACTTGCATACTTGCTTGCTTGCTTGCCTGCTCCTCCAGTCCCCCTGGTGGCCATTAGTCTATCAGAATGGGCAAGAAATCCATCTAAGGCCAATGCCAAGCTCTATGAGGTTTCTATTGTTTGAAGTAGTTAAACCCTCTTAATTATTATCTTAATTACTGTCCTCCAGCTAGGCATGTGTCTTCAGATGGCTAACACACCACTTCTATGTTCTCCTGCTTGTCACCTCTACACTGTAGTCCACTTCAGAGAGAAGCAGGCAGTTGCACAGATGTAAGACAGGGAGAGGGATGATCTCTCATATATATGATCAAGAATAGATGGTCACTTTGCAGTATCTCTTGTACAGCTGCAGAACACCTGGCTGCAGGCAGGAGAGCTCATTAAAATACTTCTGGGGAGCATACTGCATGTCCTGACTGTTGCACACAGACGATATTGTATGCATAGATCAAAAGATACATGTTTTCAGTTAGAAAAACATGTGCTAGAGACGCCTGTGGAATTTGATCCGTACAAATTCTGACACGCATTAATAGAATAGATTAGGACATACTAATCCATCAGGTTTGTTCATCTCCAGACATTGTGTGGCAGTTCTGACCTTATTGAAGTACGTAGCTTACATGTTGAGGAACAAAATATGCATTAAAACATGCATTTGAAAGGACATTTAGAGGAGATTCATATGAACCAGCAGCATCCCATATCCTGTGGAGGACACCTCAGGCTTTTCACTGTAAAGAAAAAAAGTGTTGCTTACATAGTGCCCTATAGCACTTAAAGCACTCTCTGTGCACTTTACAATTTAATTATGCAAGCTACACATTCCCCCTCCCCCCGCCAAAAGCTGGGTATTCAGTTTACAAATGCAGGTCATGAGCAGAGTCTTGACTGCAGTATTGCAGTTTAACCACTATGCCACGAGGCAGTGAGTGAGTAGATAGATGACACTCCTTTCCTTCAAATTATGGGCCATAAAAGAAATTTATAGCTTTTTGCAAAGAGTGTACAGCTGAAGAGGTACAGATGACAATGCACTATCTGGTAGCTATCCTTTTTTGACCATCCTCTATAATCTTTGTTGTTGTTGTTTAGTCATTAAGTCATGTCCAACTCTTCCTGACCCCATGGGCCAGAGCATGCCAGGCCCTCCTGTCTTCCACTGCCTCCCAGAGTTGGGTCAAATTCATGTTGGTAGCTTCAGTGACACTGTCCAACCACCTCATCCTCTGTCGTCCCCTTGCCCTCTTGCTTTCACATTTTCCCAACATCAGGGTCTTTTCCAGGGAGTCTTCTCTTCTCATGAGATGGCCAAAGTATTGGAGCCTCAGCTTCAGGATCTGTTCTTCCAGTGAGCACTCAGGGTTGATTTCTTTCAGAACCTATAGGTTTTTTGTCTTTGTAATCTAGGGGACTCTCAAGAGCCTCCTCCAGCACCACAATTCTTTGGCAGTCGGCCTTCTTTATGGTCCAGCTCTCACTTCCATACATCGCTACTGGGAAAACCATAGCTTTGACCATGCAGACCTTTGTTGGCAAGGTGATCTTTCTGCTTTTTAAGATGCTGTCTAGGGTTTCTCATTTCTTTCCTCCCAAGAAGCAGGCGTCTTTTAATTTTCTGGCTGCTGTCCCCATCTGCAGTGATCATGGAGCCCAAGAAAGTAAAATCTGTCACTGCCTCCATATCTTCCCTTTTTATTTCCCAGGAGGTGATGGGACCAGTGGCCATGATCTTAGTTTTTTTGATGTTGAGCTTCAGACCATTTTTTGTGCTCTCCTCTTTCACCCTCATTAAGTGGTTCTTTAATTCCTCCTCATTTTCTGCTATCAGAGTGGTATCATCTTCATATCGGAGATTGTTGATATTTCTTCCAGCAATCTTAATTGCGGTTTGGGATTCCTCCAATCCGGCCTTTCACATGATGTATTCTGCAGATAAATAATAAATAGGCAGGAGACAATATACAGCCTTGTCATACTCCTTTCCAATTTTGAACCAATCAGTTGTTCCATATTCAGTTCTAACTGTTGCTTCCTGTCCCACATATAGATTTCTCAGGAGATAGATAAGATGGCCAGGCACTCCTATTTCTTTAGGGACTTGCCATAGTTTGCTGTGGTCCACTCTGTCAAAGGCTTTTGCGTAGTCAATGAAGCAGAAGTATATGTTTTTCTGGAACTCTCTGGCTTTCTCCATAATCCAGTGCATGTTAGCAATTTGGTCTCTAGTTCCTCTGCCCCTTCAAAATCCAGCTTGTACTTCTGGAAGTTGTCGGTCCACATACTGCTTAAGCCTGCCTTAGTTGATTTTGAGCATAACCTTGCTAGTGTGTGAAATGAGTGCAATATTACCTAATATCAACTTTAAATCCTTCCCCCCCTCATCTATAATCCCTCAATCAAGCTGTTAGCAAATGTGAAAATGATTTAAAAAGTGAATAGTTTTTATATTTGTCCAATCCGTCATACGTTATGTGTATCAAAAGTCAATATTTTCATCTTCCCTCTTCCCCATTGGTCTAAAGAAGGCTAAATATCACAAAGACCTTCTTGACAGATTTTGTTCAGAAATTTCAATGTCAATTAGGCATGTATACTCTCTTTGAAATGTGTAAAACTAACAGAATTAGTTTTCTGTGCATTTCTAAGTACACCATTGGCAGAGCAAAGAGCCCTGAGACATTAGGAGGGTTGAATATGGGTTTCTGGAGTTTAATTTAGCATTCACACACTGTAGGTAGATGTGGGAAAACAAGAGAAACTCAGAAATGTGAAAGAGAGTATGCTGTTCACTTCAGAAATGAACCTTTCTTGTTTTTTATGCTGCAAAGTCATTGATTCAATTATCTTAGAATCATAGAAAAATTAAGTTGTAATGGTCCTATAAGGTCATCAATTCCAACCCCTACTCAATGCAGGAGTCCAAATCAAAGTATATCTAACAGATGGTTATCTGACTTTCTCTTGAATACCTCCAGCGTTGGAGCACTCACCACCACTGTCATACTGTTCTAACAGTTAGGAAGTTTTTTGTCATATACAACTAAATTTGACTTCCTGTAACTTGAACACATCTCTATGTGTTCCTGCACTCTGGGATCATTGAGAACAGATCTTGCCCCTCCTCTGTATGACAAGTATTTTAAGTATTTGAAGAGTACCATTTTCAGTCTTCTTTTCTCAAGGCTAAACATGCCCAGTTCTTTCAGTCTTTCCGCATAGGGCTTGGTTTCCAGTCCCATGTTCATCCTTGTTATTCTCCTCTAAACATCGTCCAATTTGTCGGCATCTTTCTCAAGAAAGAATTTTGATTGACTGTGCCTGGATTTTTTGAATAAAAATGACCTTGTTCATTGCACTTTTAAAGTACCGGTACTCACTCCCTTCCCATTGGGGCTTTCTCCAGGCAGCTAGAGAGAGAGAGAGAAAAAAAGAGAAATGAGAATACAACACAGCACCCAGTTTTTGAGACTTTTATGGGTGCCCTTCTTTCTCTCCTGCCACATTTAATTTATGATCTACCCTTACTGGTTGCATTTTCCCATTTATAGGAATGGGATTTTCATGGAGAACAAGAAACCTAAAACCCATCATCGACCCATTAGGCCAGACATTCACCAAAAGGGCATTGGGTGGGTCGGTTCTCATTTCTGTGTACTACAGATGGGGATATGAATATCCCTGCACAGGTGGTGATAATGAGGGTCCGACTCACCGATCTGCTACTGCCGCAGATGCTGCAATTCTCTCAATGACTCCGCAGATCGTGATCTGCGAGCCACTCTTTGACCTTGCAGCAAGGCTTGTCCTCCCGCCTCCTGCCAGGAGTGACTAGCTGATTGTGATCTGCGGAGCCATTGGAAGAATAGTGGCATCCGCAGCAGAGGCAGATTGGCAAGTGGACTGGCTCCATGGGACTGGATCCTCGTTATCACCGCCTGTGCGGGGATATTTGTACAGTGGTGCCTCGCATAACGTTTGCTTCGTTTAACGTTTTTTTCGCTTAACGTTTATTTTTTCAGAGTCAGATTGTGCTTCGTATAACGTTTTTCCCTATGGGCGATTTTCACATAGCGATTTTGGGACCATGCTTTGCTTAACGTTTTTGGTTTTAGGTCCCCTGCTTCACTTAACGATGTTCATTTTTTCAATTACAAAAGTGTCTTAACATGTTGAAAAACGGTTTTAAATGCTTGGAATCATTAGTGCACCTTCTAAAATGTGTGCATACTTAATTTGGCGTTGATCTGACTTTTCGTTAATTTTTTGTGAATTTTTTTCTCCCCCATAGGAAACAATGGAGCTGTCAGATTTTGACAGCTGTCAAAAGTTGGGGGAAAAAAATTCAGCATAAATTAACGAAAAGTCAGATCAAAGCCAAATTAACTTTTGCATCCGTTTTAGAGGGTGCAGAAGCTAATCCAAGCATTTAAAACCATTTTGACCCTTTCATGACACACTTAAATTTGCAAAAATTGACTTCGCAAAGCCATTGAAATGTATTGAGTCGGCTTCAATACATTCCAATGGAGGAAACATTGTATCGTTTAACAATGTTTCCTATGGGTTTTTTCGCTTAAGGACGCCAATCCGTGCCTATTGGAACGGATTAACCGGTTTCCAATGCATTCCTATGGGAAATGGTGTTTCGCATAAAGTTTTTTTCGCATAAGGTTTTTTTTTTTTGGAACCAATTAAAAACGTTATGCGAGGCACCACTGTATATGAATACCCCCATATCTACTGCGTACTTCATTCGTACACATATAGTTATTGTTTTGTTTTGTTTTTTGGCAGTGGGTTCTGTAAATCTCTACTGTAAAACAAAAGCTAGATGTGCAAATAATGAGATTACATGATAAATAATATATGTTAACAATATTCATTTTATTTATTTACAAGATTTTTTAACCATGCCATTACCAATGGTCTCTAAATGTCATGTAACTCTAAAAATCACATGTTTCTATTCTGCTCAGACTTTCTAGCAAAGACAAAATGTTGTGAGAATATAGGAATGAAAAAACTGCAGTGCACAAATATATTTCATAGACTTGATTTCCACTGAACATTTGAGGCCTGATACCAAATTGGGAAAATGTTAAAAACCCTATTGTCTCCAAAGGAGACCTTCAAATACCTAATTAATTTTAATTTTTTTTATAGGTCTGGCAGATGTTGTATTTTCACAGATTAGCTCATTTCCAAGGTGAACGATAAAAGGAAGTGTTCTACTGCATTCTAAAATGCAGAACTTGACAACAGAACGTTGAAAATGTTTCCATTTTTTCAACCTGAGGATGTGGACAAGATGCTTGGAGAAGTAAAGGCTATCACATGTCTTTGGAACTCTTGCCCTTCCTTGCCTATAAAAGCTGCCAGAGAGGGACTGGCTGAGTAGGAGGAATAGTGAATGTCTTCCTGCAGCAGGGTAGGATCCCAGCTTACTTAAAGGAGGCAGTAGTAAAACGATTGCTGCAAAGCCCGCCTTGGATCCCATGATTCTGGGTAATTACTGGGCAGTCTCCATTCTTGGGCAAGGTGATGGACCAGGTTGTGGCTTCTCAGCTCCAGGGGTTCCTGGATGAGATGGATTATCTAGATCCATTTCAGTCCAGATCTAGATAAACAGATGGAGACTGTTTTGGTTGTCATGATGGAAGACTTACTCTGGACAGATGGAGTGCATTCCTGTTGTTTCTGCTGGACCTCTAAGCAGCCTTTGATGTCTTTGGCCATGGTATCCTTCTAGGCTATCTCTCTGGATGAGTCTTTCTTTAAGGGCAGAACTCGGAAGTGGTGCTGGGGAACTCCTGTTTGACCATTCTGATTCAGCATGTAGGGGAAATGAAGAAGTCAAAAGGTTATGATTGAACAATAGCACATGTAGCTGACTAAATGGCCCAATACAAACCCAGAAGACATGGAACCACTAGGAGCAAGTTAGCTGATCCTGAGCTTGTTGGGCTGTTGATATGTCACATCCTTGCTTTCTCACTGGGTCTCCCTTTCATGGGAAACCAGGCAGGCCCTGTCTTTGTTGTCCCTTTGCAAGCAAGCAGATATCTTTCTCTACAGGAAGGCTGTCTTTTAATGACTGGCTGGCTCATGGGTGTTCTTAAAGGAACTGTTGTATTTTTGTTAATGTGTTTTTAATGCTGATTTTATCTACTAGTTTTTAATCTGGCATTTGTTTCATTCTTTTTTAATTGTAAAACATTACTGCTTTAGCTTTCCATACTGCTTAATTTTAGGAGAAAGGGAGCAGATAAATATTGTTCCATGTGGAGTTCAAAATGGCAAAGATGGCTAACACTATAAGAAAATGAACCACTACATTCAACAGTGATTTTAATCTTATATCAAACCCTATACATAGCTTGGCCTCTGGCTACCTGTACTGGGTATTTCTGGTAACTTCATTTTTAGAAATATATATTTCTAGCATTTTTCTTTTAATATTTTAAATATTTTCAGACCATGGAGAAGTGAATCAATGGATACAGACCCCACATATCAGGGCTTCCTAGTGTATGGTATAACCTTCTTTCATTTATGACCTTGTAAAGGTGGTTTTGTTATTATTATTTTTTTAAAATTCTGCAGATATAAATGAAAACAAAATAAAATTATCAGATTCATCATAACAACCTGCTGAGTTTTGGTCTGAGTTCCTTCTTCTAGGTCTGATTCTCCTAGAAACGATGTAAAATAAGGGACGCTATAAGCAAAATCCAGAAAATGTATTAGAAATTTATTTTCCCTACAGGCTTGAGCAGTGAAACATCCCTCTCCCATCCAATTGTGATGTCTGAGATTTTTGGCCCACCATTACATCACAGCATAGTGCTATACACCTAGCGGATTTCTAATGCTTTGGTCCCATTTTGGAGAAAATGATGAGGTAGTTTGGAACTCCAAAATCTGAATACATGTTTGTATAATGAGAACTTTGGGAAGATCCTTGTATAAGATGAGGAACAATTCTGTCTTTGCATAATAATACTACAATTTTTTTGTCTATCTGTCTGTCTGTCTGTTTGTTTGTTTTATAGGCTGCATTTCTCACAATAAGGGAACCCAAGGTGGCCCACAATATTAAAAAAGAATAGTATTTAAAATATAATAAGTTAAACATTAGAAAACAATGTGTCCAGCCGCCGGACGGGCGTTGCACCCTGGAACAGTGTGGCTGTTCTTTGCCCCAATGTCCCCGGATAGCGCGACACTGTTGGGAGACACGTGAGCATGTTGGGAAGGGGAGTGTGCGTATTTAAGCAAGCACTCCCCTTCATTCGCCCTCTCTCCTGTTTGGGCACCCACCTGTCCTCCCTAATCCTAGTGTGACTTACAGTAGGTGGTTGCCTTTTTAGGGGACGGATATGAATTTTTGACCTTCAGCCTAATTGGCTTTTGGCTGGGGGGATTTTTCGCTTATCCCACACTAGTGAAAGGGTTGTTGACATTTTGGTGGTTTATTTGGTCACACTGGCGGGTAGTGTGGAAAAACAGGTTGTCTCGGTGTGTCCCGTTTGTAATTCAAGTTAGCCAACAGCGCATCTAACCTCTCAGCTCTGCGGATCATGCGATTACAGGGCCGGTGCAGGGAAGCATCGCTGGGCCACTTCCAGACCAACAGTCATCAATTAAAGATGTCTGGGGGTGTTTGTTAGCAGCCTTTCAGGTTCTTGCTGTCAGTAAGACAGCGGGAACCTGGAGCCCAGGACTCACCCAATGGCGTTTCAGGGGGTATTTCAATACCCCCGGCTTCTCCTGTTTCCACACTACAGCAGGCCCCATCTCTTTTATAATAGTCAAATAATTGATTGAATTAATGAAATAAAGTGTGGTCCATATTAAATCCATATTGTTGTCTCGCATCCTTATTCCGGGACTGGGGGGGCAATGGGATGTGGTGGCGCTGCGGGTTAAACCGCAGAAGCCTCTGTGCTGTAAGGTCTGTAGATCTTCGGCTGTAAGATCAAATCCACATGACCGAGTGAGGACCCGTCGCTTGTCCCAGCTCCCACCAACCTATCGGTTCGAAAGCATGCAAATGCAAGTAGATAAATAGGGACCACCTCGGTGGGAAGGTAAACGACGTTCCGTGTCTAAGTCGCCATGTGACTACGGAAGATTGTCTTCGGACAAACTCTGGCTCTATGACTTGGAAACGGGGATGAGCACCGCCCCCTAGAGTCAAACACGACTGGACAAAAATTGTCAAGGGGAACCTTTACTAAAAAACATCTAAACTATAAGTTAATTAAAATATAATTGGATAATTAAAAGCAATAAACATTAAAAACTATCTTAACTTTAAAAAGGCATTAATATACAGTGGTGCCTCACTTAACGAGTGCACCGTTTAACGATGAATCCGCATAGCGATGCTTTTTTTGTGATCGCTAATGCAATCGCATTGCGATGTTTTAATAGGCAAAACATTGCATTGCGATAATCGGTAAGCATTTCACTTATCAATCTTTGCATTGCGATGTTTTGGGAACAGCTGATCACGGTTTCAAAATGGCTACCGGGTGCAGAAAGTGGCTGCCCGCAGTGTTTTCGCGCCCTGCCCTCGCTTACCTGGCGGCGAAAATGGTGGCCGGATGGAGGATTCCCCTCATAGTGGTGAGTTTTTCCTGAACAGAAATGCATTAAACGGAGTTTAATGCATTCCTATGGGGTCCCCCCCGCATAGCAACGAATCCTGGAATGGATTAACGTTGCTGTGCGGGGCACCACTGTACATAATTCACTATTATTTGTCTCTTTTTCATAAAAGCAAGTTATTTGTGGAAGCACACTCTGAATTCAGCTTACATTCATCATCATCTTAAAACTGCAAAATTGGAAAAGACCCTATGGATCACTGAGTCCAGTTTCTGTCAAGGTGGCACAGTGGGAAATCAAACTCCCAACCTCTGGCTCTGCAGCCAGATACCTAAACCACTGAGCTATTCAGCATTTTTCTTGCAAAATAGGCTTCCCATGTATGAGTGGCAGCCTTTCTTGTTCAGCTCAATAATTGTTCCAATCTAGTCATGCTGGTAGAATTTATGGAACAGCTTCTCTATTTCTCTACATTTTAATTCTCTTACACATTTCATTGTGACTTCATTCCAGTTGGGTAAATGATGGTGGGTGGGTGGGTGCGGGAGACAAACAGCTGAACTGACATGGAGTGGAAGAAAAGCAGGAATGAAAGCAGACATGGAGATAAAGAGTAGCACCGTCGTTTCCTTTCTTCCAGACAATCTATGAAATAGAAAACAAATAGAACCCTCAATGAATAAAAGTGGTGGTTTTAGGCATGGAGTTAAATAGGAAGTGACATATAAAAGAAATGTTTGGCTTCATAAGCAAAGAAGAGAGAAATGCATCAGACCCATTGCTCCTTAGATTTTTGTTTCAGATAAATCCTGAAGATAACACAAAGGGAGCAACATTGCATGACTTCAAATAAAGAAAGAAGATACCGTAGTTATAATGATTTGGAACCAAATTCTTGCTTCATTCATCAACCTCCTTTTCTGGTTTTGAATACTTGGCCTGTTCTCCATGGCCTTGGCCTCTCAACAGCCTTGCAAAAATAATCTAGAGACCACAGGCCAGCCAGCAGATGCACCATATCACATGTAAAGGGAGAATCCCATACCATGTATTTTAGGCCACATGTAATTGATTATGATTAAACCTTGGGAGTTGTTCTACGTTTGGCTGAGTTGCTGAGTCTATACACTGAGATATTATGATTATAAGCAGTGAAACAGACTTACACAGTAGACATAGAGGCTAAAAATGCACATTGCTTTTCATCCCCCCAAAAATGATTATTTTATCTCTGTGAATAATTTTGTAGACGTTATTATGAGATATTTTTAATAGTAACCATGATGTTTCCTTTTAAAAACATGAAAAGCTTTAGCTCATGCTTGTTGCTTGTATTGTTTTGTAAATGTAATCTTTAACATGCTGAAGAGAATTTAAGAACTTGTTGACAAGCTTGCTGTTTAAAGGTGTTAACTGATTTGTTGCTAGTCCATCCATGAGTAGCATATAGCCCTATTCCGTCCTTAGCAACTGTGTACACTTACCATGGGCAGAGTGGTGTGTTTCAGCCCCACCTCCTCTGTTTCTAGTTTCTTCCTTTTCTCCTACATGTGAAGAGTAAGGACTATGAACAGGACACTTCCACTCTCCATATTCAGTCTCTGCATGACTGCAATGCTGATTTTCCAGGGTCCCAATTCATGTGGAGAATGTGCATGGATAGAGGAGGTTTTACGTAGGTGGGTCACTCTCCACCTGTGGGAAAGTGAAAGAATACGAAACAGAGGGAATGGAGTTAGAGCACACCCCTCTATCTATGGTAAGTTTCCACAGTTTACTAACAACTACAGATGGGGATGAACCGCCAAAATGGCGGTCTGTCCTGGTTCGTGGTTCATCAAATACACCACTGGGGACAAATAAAAATGGAAAAATATTCATCCCTTTGTATTTGTTGGGGTCTCTGGAATTAATGAACACAAAGGGATGAATATTGAACAATTTTTAATGACTATCGCAATTCATTTTTTTATTTCCAAAATGGTGGCCCTGACATGACAACAGCTTTAATGAAAGTATCACCTTGCACAATATTGGATTTTACTAGGACTTCAGATTATGATGTTTTTCACTTGTAACCCTCCCTTCCTTCTCTACCAGGGAGAAAAAGACAGAATAGTTCTATAGTGACCTCTAATCAATAGAGTGATTAGCTGCAAATGCTTCTGTTTGCCATTATGATATTTTATTTGAAAGCTAGGTACCATAAAAATTCAAAGCAAAATAGTGAGCAAAATGACTCTCTCCTTGGTGCCCTTATTTTAGTCTCATACAGATGTTGTCCTGCACTGGTTTCTGCAGTTATATTTCAGTGTGCTAACCTGTGACCATGTTTCATTTAAAATGTCTCTAAAGTAACTGGTTGCTGGAAAACAGGTTTGTCCAGAATATTTTTTTAAATCAAGTTCTTTCCATTGTATTTATGAAGAAATCTGTGAATTTTTTAAAAAAAATCTTATGAACAACCTAACTGAAATCTCACCCATTCCCAATAGCCAAGAGCCTGCTGTAGAATATGAAGTTTCTCTCTCACCTTGCCTGCTTGTCCTACAGTTCTTGTATAATGATCCGGCTGCAGGAAGGACGTTTCAATGTCCTTGAACTGCAGCACCGGGTTTGCCCTCCTCAGATCTGGAGGATGCGAGGCAAGCTCTGGTCACATGGAAAAGAAGGAGGGGGAGAGTGTCTATTAAAAGGAACGCGAGCCCCCGACGCAGCCTCTTTCTTGTTTGGGCACCCACCCGTCTGCCCTCTTTCTAGTGTGTTTTTGGTCACCTTTATGGGGCTGGATAGGAATTGTTGACCTCTATCCTGATTGGCTAATGGATGGAGGGATTTTTTGCCTATCCCACACTGGAGAAGGGCTGTTGGCATTTGATTGGTGGTTTTTCTCAGTCACACTGGTGGGTAGTGCAGGGAAAAACTGGTTGTCTCGGTGTGTCCCTTTGATAATTATGGTAACCCAACAGCGCATCCGACCTCCCAGCTCTGCGGATCGTGCGATTACAGGGCCGGCGGCGGGAAGATGCACTGGGCCACTTTCGGACCGACAGTCATCAAATAAAGATGGCTCAAGGTTCTGGGGTGTTTAATAGAGACTGGCCGGATTCCTACTGTTGTCAAGAAAGCTGGAACCTGGGGCCTGGGACTCGCCCATTGACTGATAAGGGTATCGTGGATGCCCTGCATTTCTTTCTCCGCACTACCGCAGGCCCCCTCATTAGATGAAGACAATGATATCTATAATCTGAATTGAAATAATAAAGTGTGGGCCATATTTAATCCATATCATTGTCTCACATCATCATTTTGGGACCTGGGAGGGCAAATGTGCTTTTGATCTTTGTGAATAATTTTCCTTTGAGCACCATGTATTCCCTGGTTTTCCATTTTGCTTCTGTGCTATATTCGTATCTGTCTAGTTTCACATTTGATTTCCATTCCTCCTCTGATTCTTGGAGCATGCATACTGTTTGTGTTTTCAAAATAATTATTGGCGGTCATGCAGAATTGTGAACATTATCCATGGCTGAAGTGTGCATAACATTGTCCCAGAACAGCTCTCCTCAGGATTTCCAGTGAAGATGTGCAGAACCATTCTTTGTAATTTTGTGGATAGTTCCTTCCACTTCTTCAGCAGCTGGCAAATGTCACAGAAAATCCTGCTCTACATAAAGATTGCTTTGGATTCTCCTAAGTTAAAGTTTGGATTTTTCCCCCCTTCACTTTGTAGCCATTTCTCTGGAGCTTACTGCAATTTCTTTGCCTTCTCAGAAAGGCAAGGAATGAATAAATGAGCAGGGTTTTAAACCATGTTATTTTTTTTCTAGAAAAGACCCTTTGTCTTTAATAGCTGCATAGTAGCAGTTCTGTTTTTGGATGACCGTACCCGTACACTAAAATATGTGCATCTGCATTCAATTATGCCATTGAGATTCCAGGGGGAAAATTGCATTACTGTTATCAGAATTAGCAAAAGAGTAGAATACAAAACATTTTGGCTGCACATGTGGTTGCACAGAGATGGTTGTGCAAGGGGTTACACAGTTGTTTGTGTGAGCTGTTGCACACCTCTTGCATAACCTAGGTTCTAAGGTTTATTATATCCCCTCTTGGTTCTTAGCTATACATAATATGTAACAGTTCATCATTCATTTCAAAGATTAACCATCTAGGGAGAAAAAAGAAATGAAAGGGTTAAGGTAGAACAGCAATAGGATAGTAAAATGGTGTGGTGAAATAATGGAGATGACTTGCATGTCAGTTTGTTTAAAGTGAGGAAGACTTGTACTTTATTGGTTTCACTTTCTTTTTCCTTGGCCCACAATAATCCAGACTTCTATGAAGACAGCTGAAAATGGAGCTGGGAACAGTGGTTCATTGGGAGTTCCTGAGTGCTTCATAGGGCTCTACATGTACCATGAACACATTGAGTTGGGTACTTTCTGTAAGATCCATTATGGATTGTTCCACTAGTTATCTGAGCCAGTCTTCACATGATGGGATGGGCATGTCTTGCAAAGTCACAAAGTTCCAAGCACATCAGGCTTACCCTCATCTAGTTTAGCTCACCTTTTTGCAGTTTACTGGTGTGTGGCTACTAGAGTTGGGCTATTCACATTTGTATTGCTGAAGATATGAATATGAATAGTGGCACCACAGGTGCCATGGAGGTCCATTCCCCCCCCCCAAAAAAAATGGCTGATCCACTCAACATTTAGTGCTTGCCACTTGGCTCTGTCATTGTCGCACCAGCCATGGAGGAAGCCCAGCTGGCTCTTCCCAGCCTCCCCACACAGCTGACCACTCTGGTGCAGAGGCAGGACAGGGAGTCACCCGACTCGAGTGGTTGGCTGTACAGGGAGACAGGGAAGAGCTAGTTGGGTTCCTTCTGTGATTGGCATGACAATGACAATGATGGAGCCGAACACTGCATGCCGAGTGGTTTATGTATCGGCTGGTTCTGGGGAAGGGAATGAATCTCTGTAGCACCTGTGGATATGACTAGCCTATCTCTAGTGGCCATTGTATGTGCTACAGCTACTTGGAACCACAGATGAGAGCGGAGTGCCTGGTGAGGCCAGTAATGAAAGAAGAGCTCATAAAAAGTCCAACAGCCCAGTCATTTGAACTGTTTCCTCACACAGGCACCCCATACAGCCCAGATTCTAGGAAGCTTCACAATACGTATAAACATGATGCCTACTTCCAGTGATATTATAGAATAGAAGAAAATTAAAATCAAGGGGCCTTATATTGGAAAGAAAGAACATTATGTTTAATAACAGTGTTGACTACCATTTTTAAATCCACCAATTTTTTTGCCTAGAAAATGTTAACATGAAGAACTACATTTCCTCTTTTATTCAACATTTCCTCCAGTTCGATTCAATACAAAGTGTGAGTTAAAACACTAGAATTTTTTGACATTTATGTGTATTCCCTTTCTTTTTCTGAGAAATAGGAAATTCTTTTAAAGCTTTTTAAAAAATCATTATTCTGTTCAGATTGGGGTTTACACACACACACACACACACACACACACACACACACACACACACACACACACACACACACACACACACACACACACACACACACACACACACACACACACACACACACTTTCTCTTGTCTTTTCCCCCCAAATACAAAGGCTAAAAATGTGGAAAGAAAGTTACATGCCTATTATATTTTGCACCTCTAAAGGAATTATTTCCCTTAGGTGCATTGCTAAGAGTTAGCAAACTGACAGCACAGTCATAACATCACATAGCTAATATGAGTCAGTTGAAGTCTATCTTCACTGTTTCTGTGTGAAAAGTTCCTTAAAACTACTCCCCTAGCTCATTTTCCCCACTTCAGCAGCTTCCTCCTTCATAGTTTCCACAGTGATGCCAAATTATATCTGTGGATTTATTTATCTGTTATGTAATTGCATTGATATACAATTATGCCATCATGGCATAATGAAAGAAATTGTTCACTTCCAGAGTGGTATCCGACTCATTTTTATTGCACATGTAGTTGCACAGTGTCACTTGCGCAGTGTATTGGACAGAGCCACCATGAAGTCCCTGAGAATGGTGACACACAGAGAGGTAGTACAGAACTGTGCAGCCTAGAAGAAATTGTTGGGAGCGGAAAAGGAATCTTCTAGAGTCAAGGTCTCCTTCTGGAACCCCAATGGGCTGCTGCTTTGGGAGGGACTGTGAACTGCAGCATAGAAACATTAGGCAACACATCAATTTCTGTTGAACACTCACTCACCACATTCTTGAATATTTGAATCCCTGTGGTATTTATTTTGCCAGCTTTCAACCCTGAACTGCTATATGACTTTGGCTTCCCCACACTCAGCTTGTTGACTTACACAGCCAAACTATACCAGTGGTTCCCAAACTTGGGTCTCCAGATGTTCTTTAACTAAAACTCCTAGAAACTTTGCCACTACCTGTGCTGGCCAGGATTTCTGGGAGTTGTAGTCCAAGAACATCTGGAGGCATAAGGTTGGGGACCACTGGTCCATACCTCAGCTTTGTTTATTGGATTTCGCTTTGAATACTTCTCTCCTGACTCAACTGGTGGCTTATGCGTGTGTCATTTTCTTGGGTTGATTTTAGATTGGACATTCCAGCTGTTGTGATTTCCCAATGAGAAACAGGAGAGCATTGTGTTTGTATGTGAGCACATGTGTGTTGAGTTCTATGGGAGGAATGTGTAGCACAAAGACATTATGTGCACAGTGGACCCTCTACTTACGGAATTAATCCATATTGGAATGGTGGCTGCAAGTCGAAAAGTCTGTAGGTCGAGTCTCCATTGACCTACAATGCATTGAAAACCGATTAATCCCATAACCAGCCCTTTTTGTTCCATTTTTGTTCCATTTTTTTTTCTGATCTGTAGGTCAATTCTCCGGCTGCAAGTTGAACCTAAATTTTGTGGCCAGAGAAGTCTGTAACTCGAAAAGTCGGTAAGTCGAGCCGTCTGTAAGTCGGGGGTCCGTTGTAAAACATATGGAAAATTGAGGAAAAATTCTCATCTTGCATTTGTGCTGAGATTGAGGACTCTTATGGGGATAAGAGAATCCTTAACAGGCTGTCTCCCCTTTGTTTAATAATGGTGTGAAGCCAAGTAAGTTCTGACTTACGGTGACCTTTTTCAGGGCTTTCTAGGTAGAGTGTACTTAGAAGTGGTTTACTATTCCCTTCTTCTGGAGATGTCCTGGGGCTGTGCAACTTGTCCAAGACCACACAGGGTGGTTCTTCTCCCAGGAAGCACAGTTGGGAATCCAACTCCCAGGCTCTGGCTCCACAGCCAGATACCCAACTAACTGAGCTAACCAGCCAGCTCAGTGTTAGAATGGCCTATATTGTCCAAAGTTGGAACGGTGGTGACACATTACATCCTCCACGATTGCAATCCTGTCTTCTTCTTCTTTAATTTTAAAACCAACACTCCAGTTATCCTTATAACATGGAAGGCTTTGGCAGAATGAGAACACACAGACAGGTCTATGATAATCCAATATGCCATCAGATTTTTCACATATTGACAGCATTTGCCCTATTATCAAAACAGTCTACCACCACAGACACTTGCTGTGATGCTAAGGGTTGCACTAGGCTACTAGTATACAGCTGATTTAGATTCTAACCTAAACATATGAACATCACAGACTAGTCATAGATCCAGATGGCAAAAGATTAATGTTCTTTATTTCTCCCTGCTTTCTTATACATTTGAAAAGTATATGAACGATTTAACATCTGCACTGTATCTGTGCATTTTTTAATATCAATGATGACCTCATCCTTTGGTCTTCCAGCCTTTTACCATCATGGAGTTTTAATAAACCTGCACACACTGAGTAATCACATCTGGGTTGCTGCATGTTGAGATCGGTGCTAAGGGTGGGGTGGAAGCAAGAGAAGAAAGGGATCAGACTGTAGCTCTACAAATCAAATGTTATGGTACATGAAGTAGTTTCTAGATGGAAGAAATCTATATGTTCCAGATGTTATGCAAATACGCTTTTATCAGCACCTACTGAGAATTCTTAAAAGAATTAGATTCAGACGTTACTGACATTAGAATCAAAAACAGAAACAAGGAAAGGAAGGACTTTACAGCACTCTACAAGCCAAGGTGGGCAATTGATGGCCTTCCAGAGGTTGCTGGATTGCAGATCCCTTCAAACAGAACCATAGAAACCAACACTGAAGGATGATGGGAGTTGTAGTAAACCACATCTGGAAAATCATGTGTTGTCCACTCCTGCCATAGGCAATGGCCAAAGAGTTGAATATATGGACATATCTCTTGACTTGCTTCATCCTTGCCTGCTAAATGCAAAAACTCTTTCACGTTTCTGGAGAGGTCTGATCTGGCCACAGTGACACATGCCTTACTTACATTCCAGACATAACATATTCTACATGGGGATGCCTCTGGATAGTGTCTGGAAACTTCAGTGGGTCCACAACATGGCAGCCAGTTTGCTGACTGGGGCTAGTCAGGGATCACATAACCTCCCCTGTAGTCCATTCTTGGGCATAATTTGAAGTGCTGGTTCTAACCTATAAAGCCCTGAACAACTTGGGTCCAAGCTATCTCAAAGATCATATCTCCCATTATAGACCAGCTTGGGTGTTAAGACAATTAGGGGAGGCCTTTCTCTCAGTCCCACCACATTCAGAGGTACAGTCATGCCTTGCTTCACGATTGCCTCGCTTAAAGAGGAAATCGCTGTACGATTAGGTTTTTGCGATCACTTTTGCGATCGCAAAACGATAGTTTAAATGGGTTTTTTATGTTTTGTGATGATTGGTTCCCTGCTTCGGGAACCAATTTTCACTTTATGACAACCAGCAAACAGCTGTTTGTCGGGTTTCAAAATGGCCACCGGCTGAAGAAAATGCCCCCCCCACTGTTTTCTAGGACGGATTCCTCGCTTTACAGGCACCGAAAATGGCTGCCGTATGGAGAATCTTTGCTGGACGAGCAGGTATTCAGCCCATTGGAATGCACTGAATGGTTTTCAGTGCATTTCAATGATTTTTTTTATTTTGTTTGACAACGTTTTTGCTCTACAGCAATTTCGCTGGAACAAATTAACGTTGTCAAGTGAGGCACCACTGTACATTTAAGTGAGGACATGGGAGAGGGCCTTCTCTGTTGCTGCTTCCATGCTTTGAAACTCTTTCCCACAGGAGACCAGGCTGGCCATATCTTTGCTGTCCTTCTTCAAGCAGGCAAAGACTTTCTCTTCAGGCAACCCATCCATCAGTGACTGACTGCCTTGGTGGGGCTTTTAGTGGATTGTTGTGCCTTGCTGATTTGCCTGTGTTCCTGGTATTGCTCTTGTTTACCAGTTCTTAGAGTGTTATTTATTACATCTTTTTTTAAGTAGTGCTGTGTGTAGCTTGGTTCCATCCATATTTGCCCCCAAATAAGTATAAGTTAAAAGGGAACTTGATTACCATCTCAGTGTGCATAGGATCACAGTCACGCAGTAAAATTCTATAGATCTTTCACATCAAAGTGAGTTTCACAGAGTTCAGTGCCCTTGATCCAGGCCTGATGGATAAACAAAATAAAAGCAATCTTACTTTTTATTTCTCTGAAATTGATTCCTGACCTTCTGTCTAATTGCTATCAACTTCATAAGGAAAATCATATGGATATATTGATTAACAGTGTCTGCATTTTCCAATTATTTCTTTAATGAGTTAAGTAGCAGTGACCCAGAAAATGGACAAAGACCTTAGACTAATGTTAATTTCGTTTAAATTGTTATTTTCTCCCCTTCCAGCAAATAATGGGGGTAGAAGCCTACTGTTAATTAATCAAAACTTCTCAAAATAAGAGTTCACCAGGTGGAAATAATTAGCTGTTAATTGTCTCTTGTTTATTACTCTTCAGAGATCTAAACAAGAAAGGCTGAGTTTGTTTGACAGTTGTTACTAAAAAGCAGCCTAATAAATAAATCAAAGATATCTGTGTTGTTATTATGGCATGAATATTTGTTCTTTTGCATTTGTTCTCTGTGTCAGGTTTGACAGGAGAAGAATTGGTAATTCCCCTTTTGAATTAAAATATCAGATCAGCAGGTGGGAACATTTGCCTTTTCTTTCATCCTCTTCGTTTGTGTTGATTGTTTTGAAATTGCTTAACTGACTAACAGAAAGATAGGATTCATGTTGACAGACAGAATAACTTCTAATGATGAAATCCGTGGGCAACTGAGACATTTCCGTTGCACCTGCATTTTGATTTGAAGAAAGAGGCTTCAAATGTGGAAGAAGGGAAAGAACAATTTTCACAAGTGCCTTCTTTAAGACAGCATTTCTTCTGTTTGTTCATTCATTTTAATGTGGATGGCTTTCTGCCTTCCATATAGCCAAAACAGCAGTTGTGTTTGTGAAGGGCTTCCTGCTGGTCGGCTGGGTGGGCCACCGAAGACCATGAATCCTGGACTCCTAGTAGACAAGGGGGAGGGATGACACATACCAGGAAGGGAGTTGGCTGATGAGAGCTACCTGTGAGGGGTGAGAAGAACCAGAGGCAGATCGGGATGACCTGAGGGTTTCTTTCAGGGAAACAGAGGAAGAGACTGGATTACCTTATTTCATTCATTATTTGTCACCACCTCTCAACATACTTCTGGAGGGGCAATGTCAGTCGAACAATAGACTTTTCATTGGGGGTAGGTGTTTTGCCATCCAATAAACATTGTGCAGGGGCCTGGCCCAGTTTTACATAAGAACATAAGAAGAGCCCTGCTGGATCAGGCCAAGGGCCCATCTAGTCCAGCTTCCTCATCTAGCCCCACCAGATAGATGCCTCTGGGAGCACATGAGACAACTGGATAACTGTCTCCTGATACCCCTCCCCTGCCTCTGGCATTTGGAGGTACCTTCCTTTGAAGCCTGGAGATTATACGTCCCCGTCATGGCTTGAAACCTGTGATGGACTTTTCCTCCAGGAATTTTTCCAATTCCCCTTTAAAGGCATTAAGGACAGATGCCATCACCTCAGACTTACAATGTACTGGGTAAAGAAATATTTTCTTTGTCTGTTCTCACTCTCCTAACACTCAATTTGAGTGGATGTCCCCTGATTCTGGTATTGCGTGAGAAGGAAAAGAGTTTCTCTCTATCCACTTTATCGATTACTTGCATAATTTTATATATCTCAATCATGTCCCCCCTCAGGCACCTTTTCTCTAGACTAAAGAGCCTGAAATGCTGTAGCTTTTCCTCAAAAGGGAGGTGTCCCAGCCCAGTCATCATTTTAGTTGCTCTCTTCTTCACCTATTCCAGTTCCACAATGTCTTTTTTTAAAGTGTGGTAACCAGAACTGTACACAATGGTTAAATCGCTGTACTGCAGCTAAAACTGTGCTCACGACCTGGGGTTCAAATCCCAGGTAGCTGGCTCAAGGCTGACTCAGCCTTCTATCCTTCTGAGGTCGGTAAAATGAGTACCCAGCTCGCTGGGGGGGGGGGGAATGTGTAGCCTGCATAATTAAATTGTAAACTGCCCAGAGAGTGCTTGAAGCGCTATGGGGCGGTATATAAGCAGCACACTTTGCTTTTTGCTTGCCAGTGTTTTGTACAATGGCATTATAATGTTAGCTGTTTTATTTTCAGTCCCTCTTTTAATGATACCTGGCATGGAATTGGTCTTCTTCACTGCCACTGCACACTGGATTGACACTTTCATCAAGCTGTCCACCAGCACACCAAGATCTCTTTCCTGATCCGTCACAGACAGTTCAGAACCCATTCGCTGATAAAGTTTTGATTTTTTGCCCCAATGTGCATTACTTTACATTTTCCTATATAGTATTGAAACACATTTGCCATTTTGCCGCCCATTCTCCCAGTTTGGAGAGATCCTTCTGGAGCTCTTCACAATCCCTTATGGTCTTCACCACCCAGAAAAGTTTTGTGTCATCTGCAAACTTGGCCACCTCACTGCTTATCCATGTCTCCAGGTCATTTATGGACAGGATGAAAAGCACCCGTTTCAGGACAGATCCCTGCGGCACACTGCTTTTCATGTCTCTCCATTGTGAAAATTGCCCATTGACACCTACTCTCTGTTTCCTGATTCTAAACCAGTTCTCAATCTATAAGAGGACCTGCCCTCTTATCCCATGACTGTGGAGTTTTCTCAGCAGCATTTGGTGAGGGACCACATCAAATACCTTCCTCTGTTTTAATTCCTCTGAGGCTTGGAAATTGGCAACCCATTCCCGCCAAAACTTAATCCAACACAATGGGGGAGGGCCTGTATCAAATAACTGCCACCCAAAATGACTGATTCTTGGACCCTGAACCTGCCAAACTATAGTCCAAGTTGTTTTTAAAGTATTAATTAATTTCGTTCTTTACTGTATTATTTTAATATATCTTCTTTTTTTAAAACCCCTTTCATACTTAAGTGTGGCCACCGTGAACCACGCCACTGCTGTAGCCCCTTTCGTATTTCTAATTAATTTGCAAACTCTTTTGCTTAATAAACAACTTATTGCAATGCATATCCTGTAATAAAAATATAAGTTAATAACAGAGCCCTGGGAGGGAACCGATGCTACCCTCCCCTCTCTCAGGAACACTAGACTCTCAGATGACGCAGTTCAAATTCTCAGTCAGCAACGGAGCTCTCTCTCTCTCTCGGTGCCTGAAAAAGAAGAGGGTTGCTATGGGGGAACGCCCCTTAAGTCTGGCATCGCCCCCCCGCCTGCTCTTAGAGCTCTCGAGAGACCTACCAGGTCTCACGTTATCCAAGGGTGGGAGGCAAAGAGTGAGCCGCGCTGCCCGAAGCCTTGACTCGTCAGCATCTCCAGCATATGTGTGGAAGCACACAGAGAAGAACATTTTATCTTCCAAACCTAGTGAAAATAACATTGAAATATATAGCTGAAGCTGCATGAAGGGACACCCCAATCTGTGCGTTGACATCCAATTGATAGCAGCACGTGCTATCCTCTGAAGATGCCTGCCACAGAGACTGGCGAAACGTCAGGAAGAACAACCTTCAGAACACGGCCAAAGAGCCCGAAAAACCCACAACAGCCATTAGATCCCGGCCGTGAAAGCCTTCGCGAATACATAGCACATGAAATTCCTTGTAGTATTTAATAGCCAGATTTAATATTAAGATGGAACAAACAGTATTGTTCTTTTCTTGACCCCCTCTCCCTGCATTTTATGCATTCAAAAATGTCAAACAAAAATATTAATTAGGGTTTCTATGGAGTATTTGAACTGATGCAAGCTTTGAATGTATATACTGTAACTGTAACACAAAATATTCTGCTCATAATTTTTCTTAGGCACCAAATTAGAACACCTGAAACTAGAACTGATTCTACACTTTCCTATCATAATATTTTTATGAGTGAAATTGGAAGAACAGCCACTCCATGGGAGGGATGTCTGAAATGGAGTCTCACTGCTTACAGGGAAATATTTATGAGGGCTCCTGTTTTACTTGGAGTACAAGAACAATTTTGACTTTTCTTTCTTTCATTCTCTCTCTCCTCTCTCTCTCTCTCTCTCTCTCTCTCTATCTATCTCTTTCTCTTGAAACATGTTATACAAGAATCTTTCTGTAATGCAAATAACACCTTCAGTCCAGACTTAGAATTAGTTTATTTCTACTAAGAATGAGTTGATCTAGTGTTAATTTTTCTCTCTGACATACTTGTAACAGTATACCTCACTATTATATTGCCTGGACAAGAGGTGCCTATGTACATTGTTAGATTTGTTTGGAAATGGTTTTTGCAGGGCTTGGAGAAAGTCTCAAATATTTGTTTGGAAAGAGTCACCCTATTATCTAGAGCTGAAATGGAAAGGGTTGAAAATGTTCTTCTTTGTACGCTTCTCCTTTGAATGGCAGTGGTCTAAGTACCATGATATTGGTTATACAGAGATTTTTTTCAATCAGTCTATTAATCAATCTTCTGGGAAGTGTGCTGGGGCATCGTGGGAAGCTGATGTGGATTGGGGGAGAAGTAAGTGTGTGTGTGTGTTTGAGAGAGAGAGAGAGAGAGAGAGAGAGAGAGAATGAGAGAGAGAGAAAATCAATGCTTTGTAGCTAATATTTTTAGGACATAACAGTTATGCACAGATTTTGAACTACATAGGGATCTGGCACCCTTAATCCCAGCGTTGTTGAAGGGAGAAGTGTATTTTTATTCATTTATTTACTAGTTGCATTTATATCTCCTCTTTCCATTAGTGGGGCTGAATGCAATTTATATGGCTCTTGTCCCTCTATTTTATTCTCACAACATCCCCATGAGGTAGGTCTGAATGAAACAATGTTCTGGCTCAAGGTCAGCCAGTGAGTTTCAAGGCTGAGTGGAGATTTGAATCTGGTACTAAGAACTTCTCTAGCTATCTTGCTTGTCAACTGAGACTGAAACATTTTCATGCTGGACTTGAAGGAAAAGATTAAGAATAACTGAGGATTTTGTTTCCATTTGGTTTTGATAACAATTCACCAGCATTTAGTTTTGTTTCATTTTTTAATGTAGGCAAGGTAAAAAGAACTTGATTTTAGACATGGGGATGGATATAAAAATGAATTGGGATATTCATTGATTCATTAAATATCCGTTGCTTCTCATTCTTGGGGTCCAGAGACCCAGACGAATAAGAAGCAATGACTATAACCATTTTACATTTGTCCCTTTATCTGTTCCTATCTGCTTATGCTCCTGGGGATCGGCAGTTCCTTAGGAGCATAAGCAGAGAGGGGGCTTCCCTTGAGACAGCTTTGCTAAAGCCTGTTGGAAGGGAATCCTGCCCCTTGTTTTAAAAAATGGGGGGAATTGCTTTGCTCCCTTGTCTTTCTATGCCCCTGCAGTCTACACAGGAGATGCCTGACCAAAGGAATTCTCCCCACTTTCTTTGCAAAGACAGAAGGAATAGGGGATTGCTTTTATCTTGCTTCCCCCACTTCATAGAAGGAGGAATGATCACTTTGATCTTGCTTTCATCCTTTCCCTCTTATTGGTTCACCAGGGCATGGGGGATTTTTTAGACAGTCCATAGGGCTATATAAAAAAGGAAAAGTCCTGGCCTCCACAGCCTTCCTATGCCACACGGGCATAGGAAGAGGAGGGAAGGGAGACCCAAGCGATTCCCCACCCCTACTGCCTTTGCAAAGACAGCAGGGATTGGGGATCACTTAGACCAGGCTACATTCCTCTTCCTAACCCCCATGGGGCATAGGAAGATGATCAAAGGGGAACCAAGCCGAGTCCCCCAGCACAGCGTCCAGCAAGCAGAGGAGGCTGTGCAGCCCGAGCTGTCCCTGGGAGTTTCTATCTTTCAGCTTTCAACTTGCCTTCAGATAAGCCAGCTATACTCCGGAGATGCAGGCCTCTTAGAAGCTCTTTTCAGCATTTCTCGTGGCAGACTATTTTCTCTCTTCCCCGAAGGTGACAAAAACCTCCAGGCATTCTCCCAAATGTTTACTTCCTCCTCCCCCTCTCCTTGCTCACTCGCCTCTATATCTACCTCAGCTACAGTTACAGCTGTTTCTCTGGGGGTGGTTTTAGGGCCTCCACCCTCATCTGCCTCAGGTGTTTCCTTCAAGGCCAACAACCCTTCTGCATTGCTGAGGGGGCCTGCCCATGCTGGCACTTATTTCCTTCCCCCCAGCCAGCTGTAGCTGGCTCACAGTCCCCATCTCTACTTGTGATCAAAACAATAAAAGCTGGAGAGACTGAAGCTGATGGATCCATCTGTCCAGGCAGAAGACCTTTGAGTGTTTAAAACCCCTATGCATTCAATTCAGTTAGGGAGGGTGAATTGAGCTTATTCTCCCATACCCCGCAACCCACAAACACTGATATAAACAGATCTGTTGGATTTGGCCAGTGCAAATGGAGGAGTTATCATTACAAAGGTATTTTGCTCCTGTTGTTAATTTACAATGTTGCCTCATGGTGCAGTGATTATACTGCAGTATTGCACCATGTTCATGGCCTAGGTTCAATTCCAACCTCAGGTAGCCAGCTCAGAATTAAATCAGCCTTCCATCCTTCCAAAGTCAGCAAATTGAGTACACAGCTCATTGGGAGCAATGTGTTGCCTGCATAATTAAACTGTAAATTGCCCAGAGAGTGCTTTAACACTATGGGGCAGTATATAAGCAGCACACTTTCTTTTTTTCAAAATTTTCAAACTTCATCTTTGATTTCAAAAGAGAGTTTAACTATCTGAATTCTGAAGAAAAAGAATCTGACAAGAGCTTATTAAATGAAAGTGGAAGGTGGCACAGATAGATGGATTTGCAATTGTTTAAGCAAGAACATTTGGAACCTAAGAGCTGAAACTCTGTTGTGTAACTTATGTTTGCTGTCATTGGTAGGGGAAATTTTTGGTAGCTAAAGACTTCTTCCTCCTTTTCCATGATTTGTTTTAACTTGCGAGTAGTCAGTTTCATTACACAGAAGCCATGGGAGCTGTGGCCCAGAAGCAGGACATCTTTCATTACAGAAAATGTTCACCATCAACACTAAATGAAATTGCAGATGGAGATGATTTGGTTAGTTAAGACTTCTTTCATTCTTCCTGCAACTTCAACAGCTTTCATCTCATAAAATGGTTTACTTGGAAATCAGACAAGCTGTGGGAAATGAGGAGGTGGTTTTCACTACACATCACCCACCAGTGACATCAGCACCCTCCTATAGGTATAACTTACAAAACAGGATTTTGCCAATGTTTTGACTGTCATTTGGCTTTAGAGAATTCTGTTTTACTATAGATGTGTAAATGATACATAAATGCAAATTTGTTCTTTAGAAAAAACCTACACTGGTGACAGAGTTGGCCTTTTTAAAAAATTAGATCAGCTCATATAAAAACAACAAAATATGTCCTGGGGAATAATCTCATCAAGTGTTTTAAGAAAAAAACAGGCAAGGTAAGGTGCCGATAAACATGAGGAAATAAACTGAATAAATCAAGGGCCTGCCAACCATTTGGCACAGGAAGTAATTGCCCCCAAAATAGGTGATAGGAATGGAAGAAAATGCTGGAAAAGAGCGTCATGCCCCACTTAAGCTAGCCAGCCATATTTATGTACAGTTGAAGATACTGTGACACTATCAGAGTTACAGAAAGTTTCACCTGCCACACCAATATGCCTTTGTGTAAGGAATAGGCAGGGACCACCATCTTGTTCTTCGCTTGAGGCAGGAAATTATCTTGGGATGGCAGTGGTTCTAACCTCAAAGATTATTGCTCTCCAAAGGGGCTCATTAAGTTTGATGTAAGTAGACAGGAAAAACTGTGAAAGTCAGTGGAGGAATTTGAAAAACTGATGCTGAGAGCTTTCACACGTCATCATTTTCAACATAGTGCTCCCTTCGCACATCCTTCATCTATGAAGGTTTGCCCATAGCATATTTCACTTGGCAAATACTTGACATTCCCCATAGTATGACTCATTTGATTCCATTATTACTCATTTGTCTCCACAGAGTGTCAACCCCTTTATGACACAGCCTGAAGCAGCTGCCAAACAGAGACAAGGTGAAAGTCAACAAGACCTGTGACACAAGATGAAAGGCCTCATAGAAATTAATTTTTTTGCTTGCCCTTTCATGGGGATGAATATGACAAAGAAATAGACTTGGCCCCTGCTTCATTACTGAGGTGATGTGGAAGCCGAGTAAGTGAGACACTCAAGGTTTGCTTATGTTGGCACTGAGATGACTTGTGGACTGAGCAAGGGCATTGTAGATTGAGGACATCCTCCCCTGCTCCACTCATGAGCCACCTAAGTTGCTAGTATTAAATCTTAGATTCAAGATGGATGGTGTGTGGTGGCATGTGTAGTACTGACACCCAAGTTGTATGTAAAAGAGTTAATATTTCTAACTGTTGCAGTTAATTGAGAGCAAATAATCTAGGGCTTATAATAGGCCCATAGGAAGCACAATACCTTTATCAAATAAAAGAGGATGACTAAATGAATAGTCAAGCCACTTAAATGTGCTCTGCACAGGACATGGATCCTTCTTCCATTTCCACAGAACCATCCATGAGGTGCGATACTGCTCTTCCCACAGACTCCTGCACCAGCTATTAAACATTCTTTCTTACAATATGGAACAAACTTACTAGTCTGGTCAACACTGGTATTGTTATAACAAAATTTATATCACTGTGTTGCAAAACAACTTATTCAAGGTACAGTACCTGTTTCTCTAGGGTAAAATCCAGGGAGAAGAAATTAGGAGCTCCACGGTACAAGATAGGAGGTATCTATTAGTAAAAGTATATATTTTAATGACTTTGGTAAGCCATTGGATACGAGGGGCTAGGTTCTGGATGAATTTTATCTACATGTTGACAGGCCATGTGGATTTTCGCATGGTAATTTATCACTTCATTAAAAAGTACCATCTTGAACGACCTACTGTTTATACACTTTCCTAGTTCCCAAGAAAGCCAAAAATGGATAAATTATGTGGATTTTTACATGCTTATTTACCCCTTTCAAATGTGAATGCATCTACCATAAGAGCCTTCTTCATATCATGTTGCATATAGAATGCTGTTCCTATAACACTCAGTAAGTAGTCTCACATGTCTCCCATAAACCTTAGCTATATTTGCTAAGCTAGACAGGAAAGAAAAGCAGAACAGAAGCTGCCCTTTTTGACCTACATTAGACATACAGCCTTTCTGCAGAAAACATTTCTCTTTGCCTCAGAGACCTGAGTGATACCACCAGGGTGATTTAATCATATTGATACCTGTCCCTGTCTGATACGTTTTAAAACCAGGAATCCCAAATTAGTCAGACACCTCAAGGCAATAGCCAATATGACTTTATTGTTCATTACTGAAAAATTCCAGTTCACAAATATAGCATTATACAGATGAGGGGGGGGGGAGAATTATAGTATCTGTCCAAATATTCCAAAATATTCCAAAATAACTTGCTAGTTACTGAGATATCACTAGATATTTTGCTGAAACAGAGAGAACAACAAAGAAAGTTTGAAAATCTCACATCTTCTCACTAGGAGCCTGTCAGCAGTGGTTAAACTGCTGTACTGCAGCCAAAACTGTGCCCACAACCCAGAGTTCTATCCCAGGTAGCCAGTTCAAGGTTGACTCAGCCTTCCGAGGTCCGTAAAATGAGTACCCAGCTTGTTGGGGGGGGGGGAATGTGTAGCCTGCATGATTAACTTGTAAACCGCCCAGAGAGTGCTTGAAGCGCTATGGGGTGGTATATAAGCAGCACATTCTTTTTCCTCTGTTCTCTTCAGTTCTCCACTGCTGACTGGAACTGTGAAAGGAAAATTGATGGGTCACATCCCAAATGCTTACCTTTTAAAAATCTGGCAATGATTGTGATAATGAATTAGGATTTTTCACCTTTTTCATCTTTTTTACCCCCGGCAACTACATGGTAGATACTAGAAAAATCTTTCAGAACATCAAATCTTTTGCATCTCTCTCCAATAAGAAAAAAAAAACTATTTCAAAGGAATTCTGAAAGTGAGAGTAGGCTGCAGCTATTCTTTTAATTGGTTGTCTCTCACTGTCCTATTGGCCCTCCTAAAGAATTCAAGGTTTGCCACTTCCTGTCTCCTCCTCTCAGTCTTTTCTAATCCTCAAGCTATCAATATGTCTTTCTTGCGAGTGGGCAATGTTCTCAAGCTTTGAGACATCAAAGGGGTGGGGTAAAAATTAAATAAATAAATAAATAAATAAATAAATAAATAAATAAATAAATAAATAAATAAATAAATAAATAAATAAATAAATAAATAAATAAATAAATACATTCTGTCTAGTTAGGATACACTTTTCTATCAATGTTTTCATTAAAATAAATGTAGTAACCTTTGTTTAAGTTTAATTATTGGTGCACGAGAGTGCATGCATGCAACAGAGCAAATAAGCATCCTATAAGGCAACTCAAAAAAGGGGTGCCCAAACAAAAAAATTATGACTTTGAAACTGGACCTCAGATCAGCACATATTTGGTACAGATGGACCAGGCAGTTTGCTCTCATTCTGTGCCAAATTTGAGGACTTTGAGCAAATGACATATGGGTTATGATTTTTTAAAAAGTTTTACCACTACCATCATGCATGCACACACCAGCAACCTTTTCTGTCTACAGATTTAAAAGATATCAAATACAGTATACTGAAAATTAAAAACACATTGATTATTTTCAAATGTATGTTTAGCCTTCCTCATTTTATTTGGAAGGAATCCAAGCTGACTTTCTTATAAACTGGTTATCAGCACAAACATTCTAAACATAAACATTGTTTCACTTGGGGCAGTGGGAAGGGAGATCCGAATTTTTGACCTTGCCAGTCAGGACCAAATTAAATGTCTCTTGGGAGGAGAACTTTTTAACTACTTCCTGGTGAAACACACATTAAAAAGGATTGTTATTTCTGATGTAAAACTATTGTAAAAATGTTTTAAAAATAGAAAATAAATATTCCGAAGCACACTCATTTAAGGTGTGAAATTATTGTTTTTTGCATTGTCTCTGGAGGTAGTCCTACAGAGCTTTAGTGCCTATTCCACCAACTTTGTCACTCCCTATACCATTGTTTGATAATCAATGAAAGAAACTCCAAAGATTCTATATGCCATATGAGTTACTGACTTTCAAATGTCCTATTAACCGCTCTGTTCAGATCTTGTAAATCAACAGTATCTCATGTTAGGTTGTTCTATCTTCTTAGTTTCCCTCCCCCAATATTGTCTTTTCTATGAATTTCTGTTCAGAGCTTGCAAAGTAACAGCTGTGGCTTCCTCTATTCCCACTGCTGCATCTCACTTTTCCTAGCAATATAATCCATTCTGGTCGCTTCTGTATTTTCATTATATGTACATGGTAGGATAGGCTCAAGTTACTTGTTTTTGCCCGACTGAGAGTTGAGGCTTGACTTTACTGAGCACCCACTTTCCTGCTTTTCTGGCTTCCTTCTGTATCTGTCCTCCAACACCATATTTCAAGTGAAGTTTATTTTTGTCCCTGTATTTCTTTCACATAGTATGGGTGATTTTGACTTTAGCTTCCAGTGACACTCTCTGCTAACCCCAACCTCTCCCCTTTTTTAATTTCAAAAGGCGAAGGGAGATATTTTGGAAAATTTGTACGTTTTATGTCCATAGAGCTTTTGGTCCAATATAGATTTTCTTCCTCAGCTTGCCTAACTCAAAGAAAGGGCTTGAAAATGGGAACATAGCTTTCTAGTCTGCGTTCTGAGGAATAGGCATGGCAACATAAGTTTGCCCAAAATGTTAAAGGGTGTGCATATTTCTCAATTTTGTGTGTTGTGTTAACTCACATCTTTGCTTTACCATTTCATTAAGTCCAAAACAGCCCTTCAAAATATTTTAACACAGAGGGACTACAGACACATTCAAGCTGTTCTTGCTTCTGTCTTCTCCCTATAACCATGTGCCCATTTTTTGGAATAATCTAGCACTGGGTAATTCCACATGAAGGACGTTCCTCCTGGAATTTGTGTATAGTGCATGTATATTTATACTCCTGTTCTAAAAAGGCAGGAAATCCAGTTCTTAAAAAAACCTCCAGTTTATGAGTGTGGGATATTGTGCTTCAGTACCCATGTTTAAAAACACCAGGAACTGGCCTGATATTGCTGCACAACATTGTGCCTGCGTTACCAGCAGGAAAAAAGATGCCAAGCTCCACATAGCAAAGGGCAGCCTGAATGTTGACAACACCAAAGGTAGCAGTCACGATTGTCTGTAGGAATACTCTCTTGAGCTCATTACTATTCAACTAATTGAGAAATAGCACTGACAATTGCTTTGTATTTGGGTAAGAAGTGGTTAACTGATGAAAAAGGGGAGTCAGCTTCTGGGATTTTCCCTTGCCTGGTGTCACTTTGTGAATGGTGGCCATGAAAACATAGGAGCTTTAACTGTTGTTCCTACTGTCTGTAGTGAAAGTAATCCTCCGTGACTACTGATAAGGAACTTGATGGACTAACACTAATTCCCCTATAGCTAACTTAGTAAAGAGAACTGTGTAGTGGAGATATGGTGTAAATAGTTCATAATAAACATTTGTTCACTGGTTAAGTACCATTTGTGGTTCCCATGCCTCATAAAAGGGGCACTCCTCACTGGGCTATGACTTTGTATAGAAGAAGAGCATTATGGGTCAGTTCTACATTTCCAATGGAAATAGAGTGCCTGAGGTCCTATATCCTTTGTAGCCCATGTTAGTAGCAGCTAGTACTAAGTATCTGGTACTGTGGCAATAATATACTGTATTTAGAGGCAGGTTAATTCACAGGTACTAAATCTACATTGCAGTTCCTTTTCTTAAAAAAAAGTACAGTAGGTACAGGAAATTCCATATATTTTGTCTGCTGTTTCATTCAATGGAGAATGCATGTAAAACAAGACTTTCTGTTATTTTAAGATGTTTTTAAAAGTTTGGATATAGCCTAAGTAAAAAAAAATGCCAAAAAGAAAAGAGAAACAGAGGAAAACATGATCAGGATGTGGAAAATGCTTCTATTATGTGCCACCACATTCTTCCCAGGCATTTTTGGATGGTATGAACTTCATCTCACTTAATTTGCCATCATAATTGTCAGCTTAGAAATCTTCAAACTCAGCACTTCAGGTTTAACACTTCTGGAAATGATATTCAGATATTCACATTGCCTCGGTGCGCTAGACCTGAAGCAAACGTTCCCACTGTGTGTGTGTGTGTGTGCAGAAACAGCTCCCTCTCTTCTGGGGCAGCCCCGTGCAAATATATTTATTCATTGATTCCATTTTATATCTATACTGGCTTTCTCCTAGCGAAGGGACCCAGGGTGGCTTACAAAGTATCGAAATACAACCAACTAAAAACATAATAATTGATTATATTAAAAACAAGTTAAACTGGTATTTATTTTTTAAAAATAGTTAAAACAGTTTAGCTAATAATACATGTGTCGCCAAGTCAATTCTGACTTATGGTAACCCTTTTCAGGTTATTTTTTAGGCAGACAGTACTCAGAGGTGCTTTACCATTCCCTTCTGGGGGCATCCTGGCACAGGACAGCTTGCCCAAGGCCACACAAACTGGCTGTTCTAGGATGCTCAGTGGGGAACTGAACTCCTAATGTCTGGTTCCACAGCCAAAATTCTAACTCACTGAACAATCCAGCCAGTTGAATGGGTCTACGGCATGCATACTTTTGTGTGCTGTTTTAGAAATGTGTGTTTAATTCAGTTAAGCTGTTTGGCATCAAAACTGGATTACAACTTGAAGGAATCTGTTGTTTCTTTGAACTGCTACATTTTTAGTCGTGTTTTAACCGGTTTGTTTTTACTGTATTCCGGTTTATCTGAATTTTATTGTGGTTAGCTGCCTTAACTTCGTATTGCAGAAAGGTTGCCAAAAGTCAGAATTGACTTGATGGAACACAGACACACACAAGATTTCACCAGTTTTTCTCTTTATAATCCAATGGAGTGAAGGGACAGGAATACTGAGACAAAAAGAGCTGGCTTTTTACACAATGCCACTCATGTAGGTGGCTTGTGGGGAAAAAATGAGCAGATCCATGAAGAACAAGTCACAATACTCTTGCAGGTTTCCCAAGTTCTATATCTGTAGAGCCATTGTAGAAACAGGATGTTAGACTAGAAGAAGCCCTTGATCCACCAAGGCTTTTAAGTTTTGCTCTTCTTCTGAATCATAGTACTGGCAATGCACAGCGAAAGCATCCCTGGCAGATAGCTATCCAACCTCTGTTCAAAAACATCTACCAAAAGAAAGCCCATCAACTTCCCAGACAGCTCACTTTAGTCTATTCCATTGGCAAACAGTTCTCACCATAAGTTTTTCCTATCATTTTGTCCGGTTCATCTTTCTAGTAATTTGAATCCATTTGTTTGGATCCTGCCTTCTGGGGCAGCAGAAGACAAGCTTGTGAGTCCTTCCAACAATCTCTTCATTTGAAAAGGCTGTCATATTACTTGTCAGATAAATATGTATAATGGCCTGTCCATATGTGTTATGAAGACAGGATTTATTACATTGCAGAGCATTGAGTGACAGTTTGAAAGTAAGGGGAATGGATAAATCAATGCATTTCTGATCTTTGTAATGTTTGCATTTAAGATTTCTAAATCCATGTCATCTAACACTGCCATTAATTCATTACTATAGTTTCTCTTCTCGTTTCTTCTTGTCTCTTCACCTCTTTCTTTCTTTCTTTCTTTCTTTCTTTCTTTCTTTCTTTCTTTCTTTCTTTCTTTCTTTCTTTCTTTCTTTCTTTCTTTCTTTCTTTCTTTCTTTTTCTTTTTGATGGAGAAGACATTTTAACTGGTTTCTTCAGTTTAGCTACTTTTCCTCTTCGCTTTGTTTTCGTTACACTTTTGAGGTTTTTTTTAATTGTTTAAGTTCTATGATACATGTTAACTTTATGTATAGACCACCCTAGTATCCATAAGGATAAAATACAGATTAAAAGTATTTTACTGAAATAAAAATAAATGCTATTTTTCACAAAGCTGTGCACTTTTGTCTTCTCCCCTCCCCCAAACATCAGAAAATAATTAAATAAATATTTTAAATGCATTTTCTGACAGCATATGCATGTTCACATATTTTCAGAGTCTGGAAATGCAGCCTAAAAATTAAATTCATTTTTAAATCATGAGTGAATCCCCCCCCTCCCCAAAGTTAATTATTTGGCCAAATTCCTGTTGCTTTCGCCCACCCACATAATTTAATCTAATTTACTTTAATTTAAAATGTTTTTATCCTGCCTTTCTCTTTAAAAAGGAACCAAGGCAGCTTACAATGAAAATACAGTTTTTAAGCTAACAACAGTGAGTATACAATGCTGAAAGGATCAAATGAACGCAATACTAAAAAAAATATAATCAACATCGAAACACATTCAATACACTAAAGCAGTGGTTCTTAACCTTTGTTACTCGGATGCTTTTGAACTGCAACTTCCAGAAACCCCAGTCAGGACAGCTGGTGGTGAAGGCTTCTGGGAGTTGCAGTCCAAAACTCCTGAGTAACCCAAGGTTAAGAACCAGTGCACTAAAGTACTGCAATCCCACTTGGGAGCCATTCCCTCAAGGAAAGCTTGCCAGAAGAGAAAGGTCTCCACCTGCTTTTGGGAGGACACTAAAGATGGGGCCAGCCTAGCCTCCTATGGAAAGGAGCTCCAGAGTTTGGGAGCAGGAAGAGAAAAGACACTGTCACATATCCCCACCAAATGCACCCATGAAGGTGGTGGGACTGAGAGGAAGGCTGATGATCCTCAGATCTGAACAGGCTCAGAAAGGAAGGTGTGGTCCTTGAGGTGGCATTGGCCCAAACTTACTAGGACTTTAGAACCATCTTTCTGAATTCTTCCCAGAACCAGATAAGCAGCCAGTGAAGCTGCTACTGAGACTAACTGATGAAAAAATGGTTATGCAACTGGATATGGAATCGAGCTTATGACCAACATGCAACTTAAACCTCATCAATCAGCCACAGTGACTTCTGTCATTTGTCCTCAGCACATAGTAAAAGCAATAGGATTATCTCCTTTATTGTTAATGATGAGAGTGAAAACTTTATTACATTAATAGCAATGTTAAATGTTGCATTTTATTACTTTTTAAAGAAACAATGGTTTGTATTCCATTCAAAATCTTGGCAGGGTACCTCAAAACTCCTATTCCTTTGTATTCCAAAACTCCTATTTTTATCGTACAGCTACTTTTATCGTACATTTTCCCTGTATGGTTATATGGAGTTTCCTGCTTTTTAAAAGTTAACTATTTGTCTATATTTACCTAGCTGGCTGGAGAGCTCAGTGAGTTAGGTATCTGACTGAGTAGCCAGAGGCTGAGAGTTCAATTCCCCACTGTGCATTCCTCAAGAGCCAGCCTGTGTCACCTTGGGCAGACTGCACAGTCCCAGGGTGCCTCTAGAAGAAGGGAATGGTAAACCACTTCTGAGTACTCTCTACTTAGAAAACCTTGCAATGGGTCCCCATACAGTAAGTCAGAACTGACTTGATAGCACACAATAATTATTTATGTTTACCAGACTCCCTGTCTCATAGTTCTAATTTCCTATTGTTTGTTTTGTTATTCCATTAACCATTGTGTAATTATTATGGGAGGAGAAACCTCAACTGCCTTAACTTTATTAAGGAAGGAAGACCACGTATTGACATCAGCAAGACTTGCGATCAAAGAAAAGTGGAGGAATTTGCCCAAGCGCTTGAGGAAACCCTTCCAGGTCCAGCTGATGCAAATGCACCTGAACGATGGGAACATTTGTATAACACCGCCTTGTCCACCTTTGGCAAGAAGACAAAAAAGTTGGCCGACTGGTTCAAAGCCCATTCGGAGGAGTTGATGCCAGTAATTTATGCTGAAGGCATTTCCTAACAGTTGGTGTCCTGGTCTAAATGGGCTCAGGGCTCTGTATTTTCCTAGTCAGAGTTCATTTCTATGCCAGTTACAAAGCATTTAATGAACTATTTATTAGCTTTAAAAATTAGTGACAAAACTATACTGAGAAGGAATTTTATAAGCCATATTGGTAAGCCCCAGGCCCTTTGAGGATAAATTATGCTTATTAGTGTTAATTGAAGCCATACACAACTGTTGACTGCACTTATATAAATATTGCTAAGGTGTATTAATTTAGGAGACCGTGGCTGAAATCCAGTAGTACATCAAAACTAGAGAAGACCCATTAATTCAATGGAACTTACAAAGGTGTTGGCTCACCAAATCCCCACTGTTTCAGTGGCCCTGCTCTAGTTGCAACTTATGACTGAATTTCAGTTCATACCTTATATCCAATAAATACTTCTTGTCACATATTCCAAATAGGTCATTCATTTATTAATAAAACATCCTCCTTTAATAATTCCTTCTCTTAATCTGATATCTTTAATAATTTCATCTCTTAACCTAATGAATTCAGTTTTATCAGGGTTGTGAGGTGCCGTATCTTAATTGCTCATGCTTTCAGACATGGTACTTTCTGACATTTCTTTTTATTGCTATTTGTATCCCTCCTATGGTTTGCAAATTCCATGATAGCTCATAATGAATGGGTCAAATATTACTCACATAACCCAGTAGGTTAAATTCACCATGGACTGTTATTACCAGTGTAGAGAGGATGATGGTGTATCTGCCTGCCAGACAAGTGCTGAAGGTGAGAAACCTTGGAAGAAGAAAGAGTTGGCAACCCAAATTCAGCAATAACAGGGTTAAACGTCATTTTGTTTAGTCGTTTAGTCGTGTCCAAATCTTCGTGACCCCATGTACCAGAGCACGCCAGGCCCTTCTATCTTCCACTGCCTCCCGGAGTTGGGTCAGATTCATGTTGGTTGCTTCGGTGACACTGTCCAACCATCTCATCCTCTGTTGTCCCCTTCTCCTCTTGCCTTCACACTTTCCCAACATTACGGTCTTTTCCAGGGAGTCCTCTCTTCTCATGAGATGGCCAAAGTATTGGAGCCTCAGATTCAGGATCTGTCCTTCCAGTGAGCACTCAGGGTTGATTTCCTTTAGAATTGATAGGTTTGTTCTCCTTGCAGTCCAGGGGACTCTCAAGAGCCTCCTCCAGCACCACAATTCAAAGGCATCAATTCTTCGCCGGTCAGCTTTCTTTACGGTCCAGCTCTCACTTCCATACATCACTATAGGAAAAACCATAGTTTTGAGTATTTGGACTTTTGTTGGCAAGGTGATATCTCTGCTTTTCAAGATGCTGTCAAGGTTTGTCATCGCTTTCCTCCCAAGAAGCAGGCGTCTTTTAATTTCGTGGCTGCTGTCTCCATCTGCAGTGATTATGGAGCCCAAGAAAGTAAAATCTGTCACTGCCTCCATATCTTCCCCTTCTATTTGCCAGGACGTGATGGGGCCAGTGGCCATGATCTTAGTTTTTTTGATGTTGAGTTTCAGACCGTTTTTTGCACTCTCCTCTTTCACCCTCATTACAAGGTTCTTTAGTTCCTCCTCACAGGGATTCAAATCCAGGCTTTTAAGAGTTAAACACCCCAAGGTGTGAGATGAGACGGGGAACAAATCTGTCAGTTTTGGTTTCTCCCAGAATTAAAAAAAAAAGCTTCCCATTAGAAATATTGTGTGTGAGAGTAACAGCATATCTTACTTTTGATACAAAATCCTTGGAAAATTTCTCATCTACAAAACTGCTTTCTGCAGAACCTAGAACAGCATCACTGACATTTTCAGGGATTTAGGGCTGATAGGATTAAGAATCTGAAGAACAAATCTACTTCAAAACACTGACTTAACTGCCTGTCAGAAGCTAAACAGAGATGTGGGCACCCTAGTTTCCCTTGGGGAGGGGGAATCCAAAGTCTTCTCAGGAATGGATGTTCAACCCAACCAAAGTCATCCCAAGATCAGACTATGTAATACTCAAAAAATTTGCAAAAACCCCAAAAAACAAAAACAAACAAACAAAAACCAAGTGTTACAGCCCAGACTCTACAGGCTTCAGTTAGCATGTGAAATTTTAAAGTTCATGACAGTACAATTAGAAAAAGACTGAACAAGTATGATTGATTTGGAAGGGTTGCCAGGAGAAAGTCTCTTCTCTCTAAAAATAACACGGTAGCACAGCTTAGGTTTGAAAAGTTGCATTTGGACAAACTTCAAGTCTTCTGGAACAATGTCCTTTGGACAGACAATGCCAAAATGGAGATGTCTGGTCACAGTTTGGTGAAAACCAAACACATCATATCAGCACAAACACCTCATATTAACTGTCAAACATGGTGGTGGAGGGGTGATGATTTGGGATTGTTTTGCAGCCACAGGACTTGGGCATCCTGCAGTCATTAAGTCAACCATGAACTCCTCTATATACCAGAGTATTCTAGAGTCAAATGTGAGGCTATCTGTCCAACAGCTAAAGCTTGGCTGAAATTCTGTCATGCAACAGGACAATGATCCCAAGTATACCAGCAAATCTACAAAAGAATGGCCAAAAAAGGAAAGAATCCAGGTGTTGGAATGGCCACACAAAATCCAGACTTCACTCCAATTGAAATGTCATGGTGGGACCTTAGGAGATCTGTGCATAAACAAAAGCCCACAAATCTCAATGAACTAAAGCAACATTGTAAAGAAGAGTGGGTCAAAATCCCTTCACAACAATGTGAGAGACTAATAAAATCATACAGAAAATGATTATTTCAAATTATTGCTGTTAAAGGTGGGCTTCTACAAGCTCTTGAATCATAAGGTGTACTTAGTTTTTTCAAACATTGCTTCATCCTTTTTGGCTTTATTTCTGTAAAATAAACCATGACATGGTGTAAAATGCCATGTGTTGTTGTTCATCTGAAATTATATTTACCTAATTTTCAGACCTACCAAAGACCAGATGATTTTCATTATATCCTGATATGTAAAACCATAGAATTCAAAGCGAGTGGACATTCTTTTTCATATGACTATAGCTGTGAACCATGATAAAACATTATCTATAAATATGTCAACAAGATGACCCAGTTGAGGGTGGGTGTTTCCAGGTAGACAATCACAGCTTGGAAGAGATCTTCTCTTTCCCCTCCCCCCACCTCTCTTGGAGCTGTCTCACAAAGGTACTTTTCCAGGGAAAGTATATGTTACAGAATTTGACTTCTACAGAAATGTGTTCAGGATTAAAGACACAAATATACAAAATGGCAGCTGTTTATTCACCTTAGAGTGTAATGAATACTTAAATAACAGCCACAGTAACTGGACGCTTTGAGGTCTTCCAATGGGAGGAAAATGCTGTCTTGTCCAAAAGGAATTATTCATTGTGTTGTCTGCCTATTAGCAGTACATTCAAAACACTGATACAGTACTTCATCCTTTCAGTATCAGCATTTATTCAGTTTTAACAGGTGGATGCCACTATCACAAGATATGCTAGAAGTGATGTTTCCTTGCAGCCAAGAAAACATGTCAGAAATCTCAGAATTGCATTACTTGGTATTACTCATGGCAGGAGACAACAATTCAAAAGTGCATGTAGTGAATCAAACTGTGTGGCTCTGGATGACTCTTCCCTAAACAACTAAGTGATTTAATTGGTTTAAAGGAAATTAAAACATAACTGTTTAGAGGGCAAGTATTTCTACACACACACATGCACACACAAATACACAGAACAAAGCCTGATCTGTCTAATAATTAGTAGATTTTTGTGGAACTCAGTCTCTAATAGAAATATCATCATCATCAATCATCATCATCATCATCATCATCATCACCATCACCATGTATCTTCAAGTCAATTCTGACTTACAGCAACCCTTTCCAGGATTTTTCAGATAGAGAATATTCAGAAGAGAGTTGTCTCCAACACATTGTTGGTATCACCTGGTAGGACAAAATTCCAAATAGAATACTACTAGAATGAGCTGGAATTTTTAGCATATAGACATTACTGAAACAGCGATGTCTATGTTGGCTCGGGCATGTCATGAGAATGGCTGATGGTTGGATTCCAAAATATCTCCTGTATGGAGAATTAGTGCAGGGAAATCACCCCAGAGGGAGACCACAGCTGCAATACAAGGAGATCTGCAAGTGGGATCTGAAGGCCTTATGAATGGACCGCAACAGATGGGAAACCCTGACATCTGAGGGTTCAGCCTGGAGGCAGGAATTGCATCACGGCCTTTCCCAATTTGAAGAGACCCTTGTCCAGCAGGCCAAGGCAAAGAGGAAGTCACAAAAGCAGCAAAATCAGGGAGCTGGACAGGGGACAGATTGGATTTGTCTTCAGTGTGGAAGGGATTGTCACTCTCGAATTGGCCTCCTCAGCCACACTAGATGCTGTCCCAAGTCCTCCATACAGAGCACATTACCATAGTCTTTCGAGACTGAAGGATGCCTAATGAGACTTCTGGATGCGTCCTGGGACTGTGAAGTTTGTCCAAGACCACAGAGGCAGGCTCTGCTTGCAGGAGGCACAGTGGAGAAATCGTACTCCTAACCTCTGGCTCTGCAGCCAGAAACATAAGCCACTGAGCTATCCAGCCAGCTTCTAATACAAAATCTTCTTAATGTATATGCAGTAAGTCATTGGTATTGGCTGTGTTTTACCATTCAACCTATTTGAATGCTTCTGCATGCCACAAGGACAATGTTATTCAAAGTCATCTCATGCATTCTGCATCCTGCTGGCTCTAGAGAGTTCTTGAAGTGTTGTCTCAAAACCTGGAGTAAATCACACACTGAGGAGATCATACACCAACTTTCAAACAAACGGAGCTTTTCTCAAAGCTCTCTTCAGCAAGCTAGTACAAACTGTTATAGATTCTTTTATTATAAATAAGCCAAGCCATCCAAGTGACGGTAATTTGGGGCAATTATAAGCGGAGATATGAAACCCAGGTTTAGCATCTGTTCAGTTTCATCTTGCCCACTTGATGATGAGAAAGCAAGGCTCTTTTTACCACCATGCCACCAAGTTGCCAAGAAAGTAGCAAATCCATCCACAATGTTTGGAATTCAATTGCTGGAGGCAAATGGTGATATAAAACCTCTTTTCCCTCACTGAAGAGGATGGCTGTTTTCAAACAATCAAATTTCAGCTTAATAAGCAGAGTTCTCCCCTTGCAAACGAGCCTAATTATTTGCTTTTAAATTACTGTATCCCTAACAGTATACTGCATACCATGCTGCTGCATTTTATTTTTTACATCTCAAGTTTTGCTGATAGTATATGTTTTCTCATATTTGTTATCCTGAGACTTGAGGGAAAAGGAGGTCTCCAGCCTGAAAAAAGGGTGCTTTCCCTGCAAAAATGTCCATTTTGAAGGCCTCTGAATGCTGCTTAGGTAAAGGTAAAGGTAAAGGTTCCCCTTGACAATTTTTGTCCAGTTGCGTTCGACTCTAGGGGGCGGTGCTCATCCCCGTTTCCAAGCCATAGAGCCAGCGCTTTTGTCCGAAGACAATCTTCCGTGGTCACATGGCCAGTGCGACTTAGACACGGAACGCTGTTACCTTCCCACCAAGGTGGTCCCTATTTATCTACTTGCATTTGCATGCTTTTGAACCGCTAGGTTGGTGGGAGCTGGGACAAGTGACGGGTGCTCACTCCGTCTCATGGATTTGATCTTATGACTGCTTGGTCTTCTGACCCTGCAGCACAGGCTTCTGCAGTTTAGCCCGCAGCGCCACCACGTCTCTGCCAAATGTTGCTTATCAAGTACCATATATAGTAGAGTGGCGCAGTTGCACCCATATCTTGCTGGTGGGCTTTCCACAGGCATCTTCCTTGCTAATACTGAGCCTTTGGTCTGGTTCAACACAAGACTTTTTATGGTCTATTCTGAACCCAATTTTTCTCTGTGGAGTACATGGTCCCGCCAATAGTTTTGTGCCTCTTAAGGGTTCCTTTCTGAGAGCTGGAGCAAAGAGAAGCCTTGATCGTCCTGTTGACAATTGTCCCTGCAAGAGCTCCAGCATTTAGGAGCATGGGCCCCTAAAGATGTCACTTTCCAGATCCTAATTTCATGTTTCCAGCAGTTAGTGGAAAGGACATGAAGATCTGCAGTGGGAAAATCCCACTCCACGTCAGCAACTCAAAAGCAACAACTTCAGAGCCAGAAAATGTCAGAACACACTTTTCCCCCTCTAAAAAAAACCACACCTATCCATCACAATGGAACACTATTACAGTAGCCAATGGTTGTGCAGGAGGGTGGAACCAGGGAATATAAGAAGAGAATGGAGGACAGTTAGAGCTTCAGTTAGAGTTAGGATTTCAGTTAGCCAGGAGTTAGGGGTGTCGGTTAGTGATGAGATAGGACAGTTAGTCAGGAGTTAGGGAAAGAGTTAGGCAGTTGGAATACAGTAATTTGTTTTGGAAAGAGACACTTGGAAATCAACGTATAAGAGAACTGAATGCAACTGTTATAGGGAGATTGAAACTAAATACAAGGTAACCAACATATTTCTAAGTTAAATGAAGTTTAATGAGTACCAAATACAATTCCATCTATGATTTCCTTGATTCTTAAATATGTTAATCTATTAATAAACAATATTATATTTGACATGATTGATTCTGTGGTCCTAATTGGTAATTGAGGAAGGAGTTCCTCTGGTGGCAGCGGAAGCGGAGACAAGAGAAATTGTCATGCCCGAAGGCAAAATGTGTTTGTTAGGGAGAACATACAGAGGAGCTGGGGGTGTGTGACACTATAAAACAAAATTATTAGTTAATTTCCTTAAATACTATTAAAAAAAACAAGCACTCCCCAAAACAAACATAGATATTGTTTCTACTGAACCGTCCCTTCCCTCTAGCAATAGCCCAGCAATGCCAAAATGCCAACATCTCTTCTACACACACACACACACACACACACACACAGAGAGAGAGAGAGAGAGAGAGAGAGAGAGGTTCTCCCATTTCCTTACCTGTAACCTTCACATTAGCTGCAAGAATATATTGCAGTGAGCAATTGCTATTACTATGAAAATGATTCTGGGTGGTTTGCTCTTCAATGGACAGTTAAAACATGAAGGTCTGAATCCCATTAGTTACATGTGGTGGTATAAATCAGGTTAAGCAGGCAGGATAGTGGGCTGAACAATGAAGAAAGCTGGTAGGAAAAGCATCCATTTATTCAAACTACAGAGCTGGAAGAAAGCTTTGCTGGTACCATCTCATTGCCAGAGAGACAAGCACTTAGGTACTAGAGCAAATCAAGACTGAACTATCTCTGGAGGCAAAATGATGACACTGAGGCTACCCTACTTTGGAGACATCAAGACAAAACAGGATTCTCTGGAAAAGACAAGAATGATGGAAAACATTGAAGGCAGCAAGAAAAGAAGATGACCAAATATAAGATGGATTGACTCCATAAAGAAAGCCACAGCCTTGAGTTTGGAAGAGTTGAGCAGGACCAATACCCAGTGCCTACATTGGCTTCTTAACGACCTGCACTTTGCCACTGAAATGTATGCTAATTGTGTTATAAAAAGAATACATCTCGAAGGAACAGAACGAAAAGGTGCATTCCCTTGAGCTACAGTTTCATTCTTCTCCGTTCTTCTGTGTAGGGAAAGGTGAATGTGAAACCTCATCATGGATATTCCCTTGTTCAGAACTAAAACCTCCTAATCAAACCGATCATCATTGACCCAGTGAATTTCTAGCTGTATCAAGAGAATACACTGCACTTGGCACTGAAACCCTAGCTATTTAGAGGATTATTATAGCCAGCAGAGCATCAAGGTGTATCTTTGCCTCAGTTCAAGCTGATATATTAATCTTGAGCGTTTCCTTTGTATTAATTAAAGGAATGTTAACCTCTGACCCACAGCTGCGTGGGCTTTCTCATCAGCCATCACATCTTTTCCACAAGGTTTTGTATCATCAGTGGGAGATCAATAACAAGCTCAGGTTGAATTATAGAGGGCGTTCAAATAAGGAACGGATTAACATCAGGGATAATATTTTTCTCTGTCTGTTTTCCTCCTTTCCATGATAGAGCGGCTAAAAGATTCCTTTCAAATTGCAGCCTCCTCAGACTTGATGATGATTTCTAATGAAGGAGCTTTTTATTTGAAGAGCAATAGGAAGAGAACTGCTTTGAATGCAAATTTAACTTTCCTTGTACTCCTTCCCCCTTTGTAGTTCTTATTTTTTTCCCCTGTACACCAGCAAGCAGATAATATGTGCTTAGATTTGATGGCATCACATCTTCAGACAATATCATATCATCTTATGATTCTAAAAGCTGCTGGAGGGATACAAATCAACACAGTTCTACAGCTCCCATAACTGTGTGTGTTAGTGTGCAAGGATGTGCATGGATATGAACACGCAGGTGACAATGCCAGTGTGGCTTCCCTGTGAGCATTGCTTACTTGCTTGGCATTTCAGTCTTGGAGACAAATCAAAACCACAACAAACACAGTTAGTTGCTTGACAGAAACATAAGCTGCCCAGAGAGATATGGGGCAGTATGCAATTCAAAACAACAGCAACAACAATAACAACAATTAGAGATGTACCAAGAGTAATTGTTGTTGCTTATGAAGATCATCCAGACCTCAATGCCTTTTTGCCTAGTGCTGAGGCATATTGTGTGCATGTTCTTGAGGTAGCCATCTTTCCTCCTGCTCCATATGATACCTCAGAAGAACCTCGAACATGTTTGGAAGGGCAGTTAATGCAATAGGGTGGCCAAGTTGCCAACACAGTTGCTACTGTTGCCACTTGCAAGAGCAGCAGCAGCACAAAAAAGAAAAAATAAGAAAAGAAAGGAGGGGGGAAAAGACCTAGCAGCAGAAGTGGGGAAAAACAATGCTATTGATGCTAACAATGAGTACTTTCCTTTTTCCCTGACTTTCAAGGACTTCCCACCAATAAGCTGAAAATTCTGAGGAGATCTTCTTTTTTTTCTTAGTTCTTCTATTGAAATTGGTTATCTCTGCTTTTATATAGAGATTGCGTATGTGTTTTCCTGTTGGGCGAAATTAAATAATACAGACTCTGCCAAATATATATATCCTCGAGTTATATATATATAACTGTATTATTTAACAGGAGGACAGTTCTCACCCAGATTCAAAAGGGCGAATGTTGGGAGGAATGTTTTGAAGCACATCCATTTCGGCTACAGTTGAAGAGGTCATGTGCCTTTGCTGTATAAGTGCTGCAGATGTGTTTGTCTTAACATAAGTGCCAAAATACTCTTCTTTCTGAGTCCTAAAATGCAGCTTATTATGCAGAGATAATGCTGTCTCCATTTAACCTTTCGTATGCAGAGATTCAAGTGCCCATTTTTATGGGAGCATTCTTTCCTGACAAGCCAGGGAGAAACAATATTGACATTAGCTGCCCAGACTTGTCCCACCAGTCAGGCATAAGATGCTGTTGGACAGAAGCCATTGACAGAAATGAGGTCCCCATGACAGCCTTGTCCTTCTAAGTAGTTTGCTACATGAATTCCCAATGAGTAGCCAAGTGGAAAAAGAAGATGCCTTTGTAGTTTCAAATCCATTCTGCGCCGTTAATCCAGCTCAGAGGCTCAAGATATCTGTTCAGTTTGCCATTTCCCCTTGGAAATTGAAGGGTGTGGATTATGAGAGAGGTGAAAAAAAAAACCATTTGTGACAAACGCCCTGCAGGTCGTACATTAACATTGGTAATGTGCTCTGAATAGAGGTCTGAATGTAAGAGGGGTATGTGAATTCCTATTTCAAGTAGCTACCTTTGGCAGCAAATATTACCCGGAAAAAGGATTGTTCAGTCCCCAAAGAGTTGTGAGTTCAAGTACTTTGACAGGTTAGTAGTTGAGGAAAAAATGTGGTACAGTTAGGAAAGTCAGTCACAGAGTGCTGTCCTCTGAAGATGCCAGCCACAGAGACTGACGAAACGTTAGGAAGAACAACCTTCAGAACACGGCCAAAGAACCCGAAAAACCCACAACAACCAAAGTCAGATAACTTTTCTTTGTACCTTTCTTTGTGTGTGAAAGCTGGACAGTAAAGAAAGCTGACAGGAAGAAAATTGATTCATTTGAAATATGGTGCTGGAGGAGAGCTTTACAGATACCACTGACAGCCAGAAAGACAAAAAAAGTGGGCCCTAAAACCTGAACTACCTCTGGAGATGAAAATGGTGAATCTGAGGTTATTGAGCACATAATGAGAAGGCAAGATTCTCTGGAAAAGACAATAATACTGGGAAAAGTTGAAGGCAGCTGGAAAAGAGAAAGATCAAATATGAGATAGATTCAAGCCACAACCTTGACTTTACAAGAGCTGAGCATGGCTGTTGCAAGGATGCTTTGAAGATTGCTCATTCATAAATTGGAGGCTATGTGACAGCACATAATAACTTTTTTGTGGGTTAAACAACCACTCTACAGGCTATTTGTCTGACTGGGTTGTCTGTTTGTTTGTTTATGTAATTTGTATACCACATCATCTAGTGGCATGCTACTATTCTGGGTAGTTTCCAACATTAATAAATCATAAAGATAGGAACCCGCCCACCCTACACAACCCACAAAAATATAACAACAAACCTGTCAAATCCAAGATGGTAACAGAAAGTCAATCCAATCCAGACCAAACCAAACCAAACCAAATCAGAAGAATGGCAATTATGAGGGGATGATATCCTATAAATACTCTCTAAAAACCAATGTTTTTAAATACATCAAATAGCATTAGTGTTTGCTGGATGTCTTTTTTAATGCAGGCAAGTTCACATCTGAGGGAGCTTTCCTCCAGAAGCTCTCTAACCTTCTCATCCCTTGTTTCATGACCCACAGTTCATCTGTAAACCAGAGTGAAGGGTCTGAAACAGAGAAGGTGTTCAGGAATGTTGGTGTCCACTGCCTGGGCTGTCACCAAATACTGTTTGGCAATCTGGGCTTTAACACAATCACCAACCAGGTCAACTGTAAAGCCATTCAAGTTTCTCTCTCTCTCTCTCTCTCTCTTCTGGCCAGCCAGCCTGTCTCTTTGTCTGTCTATCTGTGTCTTGCCCAGTACATATCTGGCACTGTGATATAATATAACATACATATTAAACATCTTTCATAGAGCTAGATCACCAATAAAGTAGGTCAGAATTCCTATAATCATCCCTGGATAAGATCCTTTTTTACTTTGACCTTTGTTCTTCTGTGCAAGGCCTGCTGCAAACATCATTTCTTGTTTTACAGTGCAAGTTCAGAATTAAATCCAGTCATTTGAGTACCATCTGGATCTAAGGCAAAAATGAGAAATGTGTGTCTGTTTAGGTGTTATTAAACTTTAATTGCCATAATTCTTCACCATTAGCTACCTGGACTAGGACTGATGGGCACTGCCAACCAGCAGCATCCTGGAATGTACTACAGCCCCCACTCATGATGTGCCAGCAAAAAATATTTCAAGCAAACATTTCTGTTGGCAAGTCCTATGACTGTTCTCCTCTGTTTCTTATGTATTGATTGCATGGGATCCAGACTTTACTGCCCATAAATGGAAATGCTTTTTCTGTCTTTTGTTATGAATGAACAGACGAGTTTTGTAATGGGAGGGCTTGTGATCCAGCACAAGGAACCAGTTAGGAAAATTACTTCTGAACTGCAATTCCCATAACCCACCAGACTGTATGCCATTTCGTAGTACACAATTTGAAACTTTAGCAAGCTCTCCAGCAATATTACTTTTGGGAAGATACAGTTTCCAGAATCTCACCAACAATGTGGCCTTTGACCTGCTGGGTGAGGAATTCTGGAACCTGTGGTCCAAAAAGGTCACTTTTCCCATGCCATAAAGCCCCACTAATTAAAGCAGAGTATTAGCCTGCCAAAGGGACTGCAGCAGAATGAGAGAATTAATAACACCTACCTTTCCTTTCACTGACGTGTACTGTCAGTTCTGGACACCAGAATTCAAGGAGGATGCCAACAAATTGGAAAGTTTTATGAGGAAAGACTGAAAGAATTGGGCATGTTTAGCCTTGAGAAAAGAAGACTGAGGGGAGATATGATAAAGCTTTTCAAATACTTGAAAGACTGTCATTCAGAGGAGGGGCAAGATCTGTTCTCAATCATCCCAGAGTGCAGAACATGCAACAATAGACTCAAGTTACAGGAACCCAGATTTCAGTTGAATACCAGGAGAAACTTCCTAACTGTTAGAGCAGTACAACAATGGAACCAATTATCTTGAGAGGTGATGAGTGCTTCAAAACTGGAATCATTAAAGAGAAATTTAGGCAACCGTCTGGCAATTCCTTTGATTTATATTCCTGCATTGATTAGGGGGTTGGATTCAATTGTGTTATAGGCCCCTTCCAATTGCACGAGTCTATGATTCTTTGCTTCTATGAAATGACAAGAATGGAAGGAAATGTAACAAACTGAAGAAACCAGAAGGCAGGGCAGATTGGCCAAGCACAAGTGTCATAAATAATTGAGAATTCTTCTCATTGAAGCAAAATTCAAGGGGAATTGATTTCATTTGGATATGGGCATGAATTGAACTGCAAACCAGAAAAAAACACAAACTGGACAGGTCTGTGGTTCAGTTTATGGTGCTGTTTGTTGAGAATTTTATGTGTATTCTCATAACATCATCAGAGATATTGGTTAGCAGAGATACCTATGACACTGAGAGAGTAAAACCAACAACTTAGTCTATTTACATATATACATAGAGAATAGACATTCCTCTGGCAGCATAACATGACATGAAGCAACACACAGCATAGGAAAAGGTGATCTGACTTACAGCAGATAAAGACATTCCTTTTACACATGACTTATGTACAGATCTGTGACCAATCAGAAAATACATTACTTCATTTTCTGTTACACAAAGTTTCATCATGTACACAGCTGTACAACATTAAGTCTTAATCCTTGATACCCACACCTGAATACAATCAGTACAGTGACTCAGGTAAAACCAGCCATTTTACGTTTTTCTTGTATAGACCAAGCTTCCTGCATAGATATACATGCTTCTGCATTGGCAATGGCTTCGTGAAAATGTCTGCAATATTATTTTGACTTGGACATCAGCTTCTGATGCACAGCACTCTTTACATGGCAATACTTATGTAAATGTGCTTGCTTCTGCTACTCTTCATTTGGCTCTCAGTTGCCAACTGAATGCAAGTGGTGCTGTCAGTATGCACTGTGACAGGTAAATCAATTTGCATGTTTACATCTTTCAGTAACTGCACAAACCATGTGACTTCTCCACATATATCACTTAATGAAGCATACTCAGCTTCTGTTGTACTTGTGGCAACTAAACCTTGCTTTCCAGACTTCCAGCCTATTAAGGCTTCACCTAGATTGATAGCCATTCCAGAAATTGATTTTCTATCATTTTCACATGAACCCCAATCTGAATCTGCATAGCACTCTAATTTCAGATTGTTGGGTGCATTTACATTTAACTTGCAATCTATGGTTCCCTTTAAATATCTCAGCTCTCTAGGACTTAAAATGTTTACTTTGGCTGCAGTGTAAAACTTTCATTCACCAAATCTGCTTTATGTTTATTTATTTTAATTATTTTTATTTATGTTGCTGAGTACTATCTAGTAATGTCTTCAACTTGTGTACCCATCTGCAGCCATTTTTTTCTTGCTGGGCATGAGGCAATTTTAACATCTGATCATAATTTTTAGATTAAGACATTACTATATTTACATATGATGCTGAAAACATCAAAATGAACACCAAAATTAGACCTCTATGAGTGTTGTGGAACAATTTCCTCAGCCTCACTACATATCTTATGTTCCCCTCCTACAGCTTCATTTCCTTCTTCATATGCTTCACTTTGTTCTTCCTTATTTTCAAACCTCTCTTGTCTAACTTTAGACAATGGCAAAAGTATTTCACTGTTTGTGACCAATTCTCATTTTCACAAAAATTAGCTGACCTGATAATTATCACGTTTCCATACTGACCACAAAATCTGTAACTTTTGCTTCCTGTTTGATAGCCAAAAAAATCAACTTCCTTGCCTTAGGGCTACCTTTTTTCCTGCGTGTTTTGGGTATATGAACCCAAGCATGACAACCAGAATTTTTCATATGTTTCAAAACAAGGTTGTCTCCCATGTAATAGAAAAGAGGGTGTAATGTATGTTCTACTGTAGGGTTCCACACTCTGTTCATAATATAATTATCACATTTTATGGCTTTATCCCAAAAACTTCTGGGTAACTTGGCATCGGCAAGTAACGAGTCCAACACAGTTTGCAAAACTCCATTTCTTCTTTCTGCAACTCCATTCTCAGCAGGTGTGGCTACATTTGTACACCTGTGATGAATACCTTTTTTCTTAAGCGGATCTACAAAATAATGTGCTCCTCCTCGATCTGTCTGAACAGACACTACGGGAAAACTAAATCTTCATTCTGCCATGGCAACAAAATCTTTAAATCTTCAGAAAGGTTCACTCTTACCTTTCATTACATAGACATAGCTATAATGTGAGTAGTCATCTGTTATAGTTAAACAGAACCTATTACCACCTTTGTGGGCTGCAGTGGCCCCACAACATTAAGATGAAGCAACTGAAAAATCTTGTTACTGACTCTTTTGCTTTTCTTAGTCACAGGAAAAGCCTTTGACTTGGTTAATTTACATATGTTACAATCTAAGTATTTCTCACAGGTTTTAATATTTGGATCAGACACAACTTCTTTAGTTTTGTTTAAAACTCCAAAGCTTACATGACCTAACTTTCTATGTAGGCTGTGTATACACTTTTCATGTGGTTTTGAGTTGTTAACCACATTTATGGCTTCATTCATTTGGCTCTGAGTCATCACATATAGATGATCCTTTAGATAACCATTTGCCATCTGTGCACCATTTTTCATTACTTTGCATTTGCCTTTCTCAAAAATTATAGTATAGCCATCTTTATCTAGACTTGATACACTTAATAAATTATTCTCTAAGCTTGGCACACACAAGACATTTTTAGAGTTTGTTTTAAACAGTTTACGTACACAAAACCTGTTCCAATTACAAATGCTGACTTTCCATCTGCTAGCTTCACTTCGTTTTGAGCTGAAGGGGGTAAGTTTGTGAACAACTCTTTTCTCTGGCACACATGCTGAGAAGCTCCACTATCTAAAGCCATAAATTACTTTGCTTGTTGTCACAAGCTTTAATGATAGCTAAATGAACTTCACGCTTCCGCGTTTGCTCTTTAAACATCTTTTTCCTTTTCTTCACTCTGTCACATCTGGGACAGTTTTTAGAAATATGTCCAGTATGTCCACAATTATAACATTTAACAGCGAAACTTTTTCTTGGCTAGCTGTGAAGTCCTCATCCACAGACCCTCTTGGTTTATTCTGATAAACAACCTTCGCCGCCACCTTATCATGTTACCTCTGGTCCTCCTCCACAAGTCTCCCAGACAAATATTGTACTGCCAGGTCTTTCCCTGGCATGTTTTCCAAGCTTATCACCAGATTCTCCCAGCTGTCATCTAGGATGCTCAGAATCATGAAACACTGGTGCGACTGACCAAACTTCATTCCTTACTCCTGCAGCTGGAGAAATAAATCTAACATCTCTTTAAAATGGTTAGAAACATCTTCTCCAGGCATTAAAATCTTGCGATATAGCTTATGTGCCACAGCCATTTTGAACCCAGCTGTGTCTCATACATAGACATTCCTGAGTGCCTGCCAACACTCCTGGCTTGTTTTCAGATTCCTCACATAAGTCAGTTGTGAATCTTCGAAGCACAATATTATTGTGGCTCTTGCTTTATCTTTATTTGCATGCTCATCATCATCATCATCATCATCATCATCATCATCATCATCATCATCATCATCATCATCATCATGAGGATTTTCAACATACTGCCACAATGACTCTCTCCTCAAGTACATCTCCATCTTAAAAGACCAGGACATGTATTTAGTGTCATTTAGTTTTGTACACATCATTCCACTTGCCTGATGCATCATGGAACTTGCTGTTACAGTCTGACCCTCGTCCTCTGAAGTACTTCCACTCTCAGTTACTTCAGCACCATCAGACCTCAGCTCCGTTTTCAACTTCAGCCTTAGCTTTTATATGTTTCTTCCTCCCAGACATTCAGAATCTATCTGCTTTAAAAAAAAATCTCCTCTGGGTGCATAACCCTGTTGAGAATTTTGATTATAATGTGTGTTCTCATAACATCAGCAGAATAAGGAGATATTGGTTAGCAGAGATATAGTGATTCAGGTAAAATCAGCCATTTTACATTTACATATTACTATGCAACATTAATATTTAATACATTTTCATATCAAAATATCAATATTGTTTGGGGATTCCATTGTGCCAAAACAAAACAAAACTTTCTGCCCCTAGGCCAACAGGTGGGTGCATGCACAGAAGAAATAGGCCCAGCCCCTTGAAGCCAGGCCTGCTGCCTGTCAGGATGGCCACACCAATGGCAGTGGAGGCTTCAAGAGAAGATAGTGTGGTGACAGGGGCAGTGGGAAAGGATGGGGATAGTGGGTGGTTCCCTCCTGACACAATCCTCCCAAAATGAACCATGAAGCAATTCATGGTGGGGGTTGTGACAGTTCATTGTTCATGGGGAGCCATGAACCACAAACCACCATGAACCACCAGTTTTCTAGTATGTGCCCATCTCAAAATTCATTCACTCCACATTGTGAGCCATCTTGGTTCATATTTTCTTGATAAATGTCTGCATTGCAGCATTGTTATCATAATGCATTACACTGAAAAAAATGGTTGAACTCCGGAAAATTTTCATGTTTTTTTAAAACTACATATTGACACAGAAAGATGAGAGAACAGAGTTATGAATACTTACATCCAAAAGAGCAGAAATAAATGAATATTTCAGGGCTTCAGTAGAATAAAAGATGGGGGAAATGGCCACTTCCCAAATACAAACAAAAACAAAACTCTGAAAATAAAGGAACAGAATGGATTAAAAACCTACTGGCCCTTTACATCTTTGCAGCATATTGGAATCAATAAGATTAGCAAAAAAAATTTGTAGCCTTTGTATTTCACCATAGCAACAGGAAGACTAGTATAAAGTTGGCTCCAGAAATTAAGATGAGAGACAGATGGTTTCAATGCTGGGAATGTTGATAATCCTTTTGTGAATGTAGATTCATGATTCAAAGACCTCAGAATGACAAGACTCACAAAACTGCAGAAAACAGGGCCTTTTTTCCAAGTACACACCATTTCCCTTGTCAAGAAGTGCTAAATCATTGTGAGTGAAGAATTTAGAGAGTACAGTATTATTTGGACATGTAGTTGAGGGTCCTACAATATTCCATGCAAGTCACTTCCAAGTGTTTATGGTTGAGCTATAACAATGTCAAGGTGCAGTTCTATAGAAAAGAACAAGTTCTGAGGTCAGAAAGAGTCAGGAAATGTAGACTTGAGTCTGTGATGGAAACCTCTTCATCCTATTTGCTTCTGAAGTCACAACTCCAGTGTGTTGGTAGTCTCTAGATTCATAAAGCCATTCAAGCTCCACACCCTACCCCAACATGGGGAGAACCATACGTCTGAGACTGTTCTATACAACTTTCCTTCTATCATGCACAATGAGAAGGAAATAATTTAGGAAAGGACAAAAAATCTGGAACAAAGCACAGCAAACACTATTCCTTTTTCTCCAACTGATTTCCCCAGCCAGAACCTGGTCCTGCAACAGGTTTTCAAACCTGGATTTTGGAGAGTTGGGAGCCCGCACCACCAGTTGCCCTGGCAACTCACAGACCTTTGAAAATATTGGGGTGTTCCAACCTGAAAATAACATACAGTATATCGCAGAAGTGAGTACACCCCTCACATTTCATAAATATTTTAGTATATCTTTTCATGTGACAACACTGAAGAAATGACACTTGGCAGCAGTGTAAAGCAGTGAGTATACACCTTGTATAACAGTGTAAATGTGCTGTCCCTTCAATATAATGCAACACACACAAAACTTCAACTTGCTTCCTATTTAATATGACCCTAATCAAGTTTTTGAGGTATGTTAGATATTGTAGGAATTATTTAAAATTGCCACCCTCCACCCCCAGAGGACTTTCATAGCTAACTGGGGATTTGAACCTAAAGCCAGATCTGACACTCTATTTATTTATTTATGTCACAAGACACAGGTGGTGCTGTAGGTTAAACTGCTGAGCCATTGGTTGTCAGTCAGTTCGAATCCTCATGACAGCATGAGCTCCTGTTGCTTGTCCCAGCTCCTGCCAACTTAGCAGTTAAAAAGCATACAAATGCAAGTAGAATAATAGGTACCACCTCAGTGGGAAGGTAATGGCATTTTGTGTCTTGTCATGCTGGCCACATGGCCATGGAAATTGTCTACTGGCTCTTTTGCTTACAAATGGGGATGAGCACTGGCTTCTAGAATTGGACATGCCTGGACTTAATTGTCACGGGGGACCTTTGCCTTTTCTCTACATCACACTGGTGGACATTGATATATATCCAATACATCTTTAGAACTTTGTAATGTATCCTGTTTATCATACTGTGAAATGCAACTGATAAATTGTAACCCATTGTAGAAAGTAGGTAATTTATGCTATAAATGTAACTTCAGACATGACTGAAAGAAAGGGTGATCTTTTAGAATGACTGCTGTTTTCACCGCTGTGTAATCCCTTTATGGGACTTAAGAAAATAAAAGAAGTTCCCTGGGCTGTGAGCCTTGCACCTGATATTCAGGAAATCAATGTGTGTCTGCTGTTAGCAAAACATCAGTTCTGTATCCCTTCTCTTTCTCTGCCATAACCCCATCTGATAGAAACATATGTGATATCTCTCTGCATGTGCTATAATTTTTGTTGTTGTTTAGTCGTTAAGTCGTGTCCGACTCTTCGTGACCCAATGGACCAGAGCACACCAGGCCCTCCTATCTTCCACTGCCTCCCGGAGTTGGGTCAAATTCATGTTAGTAGCTTAGAAGACACTGTCCAACTATTTCATTCTCTGTTGTACCCTTCTCCTCTTGCCTTCACATTTTCCCAACATCAAGGTCTTTTCTAGGGAGTCTTCTCTTACAAAGAGTCCCCTTGGATCCACCCACGCCTGTTTCACTGAAATCTAGCCTCGAAGATGGATTAGGAGATGGTCTTCTAGAGTCAAGCCAATTATTGCAAGTGCTTTGCTATTAAGTTTCTTCTTTTTTCTTTCTTTTAACACAGCTGGTGGATTTTCAACTATATCCCATAATGACTCTTTTTGGAGAAGTAGCTGGACTTTCTGCTGCCAAGTGGAGTAATTCTCCCCATTCAGCTTCTTTATACTCAGTCCTGACATCATCATTTCACTGGCCATTTTTCAGACTGTATTTTAAAGCTGTTTTTACTTATTCCTGCTGCTTGTATTCATTTTGGGTCACTCCCTCTGGATTCTCTCAGGTCAGCATTTACCTTGGCAGTGTATTCCTGGGCCCATAACCATTGACAGAGTTGCAGTGTGCCAGGAGGTGCTTACAAGTAGCATTTCCCAGATTGATGACGTCACCAAGCAAAGAGACAATATTGATAGCAGAAATTATATTAAATCAAGTTTGTTGCAGGATACATACATACAGTTTTGTCCTCATTCAGTCCAATGGTCATTCACAGTAATATCAACAGAATTAAGGCATAAATCAGTTCAGTATTCAGAGTCCTTGTAAACTAGTCTAGCAGTCAGAGTCCATGTAAATCAGTCCAGCAGTCAGTCTTCTTTTCCAAGATTTTCTCCACCACCACACCACCAAAAAGAGTAAGTGTGCTGAGGCTGCTGACTTTATTCTTGGCTCAGCCAATCCTAGGTTTTTCTTCACAGCTGATACAATTCTTGTATCATCCCAGCTGTATAAATTGCTACTTTACATTCTTTTTACTATTGATTCTGACAAATACTGTATTTTAGTTATTTACAACTGTTTCATACAAAACTGGATTAATAATTCCTTTCAGGTTTATGTCAAACCTGTCAATGGCCAAAGTATTGGAGCCTCAGCTTCAGGATCTGTCCTTCCAGTGAGCACTCAGGTTTGATTTCCTTTAAAACAGATAGGTTTGATCTCTTTGCAGTCCAGGGGTCTCTCAAGAGTCTCCTCCAGCACCACAATTCAAAAGCATCAATTCTTCGGCGGTCAGCCTTCTTTATGGTCCACCTCTCACTTCCATAAATCACTACTGGAAAAACCAAAGCTTTGACCTCTTCATGGATTGCTGCCTTGTCATGGCGAAGGGGCTTGAGTATTTCAGAGAAGCTATGGGCTATGCTGTGCAGTCGAGCTGAGAGTTGGATTTGATGGCCTTATAGGCCCCTTACAACTCAATTACTCTATGATTCTACCAAACAAGATAATTGGTAGAAGCAGGTAGTTCAGAAACGTAGTTCAGCATTAGCTATGCTGATCGTTGATATGAATCTCTCCAGGGTTTGATTGTCCTTGAAAAGCCCTGGTCATTATCCAGTTTGTAGAACAAGTCCCTCAACTTTTTTTTAACCCCAGAAAAAACAAAAATATATGTGGAGAGGGATTTAGATTTTAGTAGGGTTTGAACTGAAGTTCCCCAGCCGCCACTCTTCCATTGCTCTACCATACAACGTTTAGGTAGACGGTGGTCAGGCATATCCATCACCCTCTTGACAGCACATAACAATAATACCTGGAGACACTAAGAACTGAAATTATGCATGGAAAGTCATGTGATATGAAATTAGCTATATGCTCTTTCTGCTGTAGCACCCACATTGATCATATAAAGTGCATAAGACTATGCAAAAGAGACCAATATTGAGTTGATAGTATCTATACAACATCAAAAGGATAGGTGGTGCTATAAAGTTTGATGGTGTTCATTTTGTTTTTAGAAGAAAGCTGAAAGAGGCTGGATTCAAGCCTGTTTCTAATTTGTTCCACCCTCCTAGAAGATAAGCATTGTCAAGGCAGTCTTCATTTAATCTTGCTCATGGGACCAACTAATGTGAAAAAACAAGCAAACAACTTAACTAAGATAGTTTTAGTTAAATGGTATCAAACCCAAAGTTTACAATGTACCTTTTTAGACAGTACATCTTATGTTTGAGAGTTCTAGTTTGGCAAACAGATGTAATACTTTTAAAACTAAGTATTCATTTTTAATTTTTGTTTGTTTTGGGGAACAATGCATCTTTTTCATTTCACTTCTCATGATTATTTTGTTTGCAGTTGGCTAGCATATAGCTGTGTTCTGTCAAACATTGTTAGTCTTGTACATTTGTGTGTGTGTTCAGGGGATACTTCTTAAATGCAGGGTTCTCTCTGTCCTTTCCTGGCCTGTGTGCTTATTAAGAGAGAGAGAAATGAATTAGTGCCTGAAAAAGTTGCTGAAAAATGAGCAATATGATGTCTTCAGCACACATGATGTTTGAAGAAGTGATTATAATTCTATGAATCCATCTGTCTCCTAAGGTCAGCCACTGAAGCCCTGCTCTTTGGCTATATTTAAGCTTCCTCAGGAAAATGGGTACAACACACTAAGGACGTAACAAATACTCACAAAATTCTTCATTCTCATTGTTTTAGGGTATTTCAATGTGATATCTTCATGAAGAGTTTTGAAGATCTGTAAGATGTATTTCCTCCTAGGAAAAGTGAATCAGGGCGTGTTTCCCCCCTTCCCCCCCCATATGATTTCACCAACTTCTGCAAAATGTCTCTGTGTAAAACTAGTATACTCCCCTTTCGGTAGTAAGAACACACACTTTTTCTCTGCCACACATGGTGTGATGACTGGCTGATAATTCAAATAATTTCTTCTATGTTTCCGATCCTTAAAAGTCTTTGCAACAAAGGACAGTCATTTTAATTGTGTTTCTTTTATATTGTTTGCACTGAAGTCTTCTATTTTTTTAAGTATTGGCTGAGTTTTCCTTAATTTTCACACACACACCCATTCTTGTAGGCACCACTACATACCTCAGCCTTTTGTGGAACAAAGAAAATACTTTTATGGTTCTTCAAGTAATAGTTCACTTGCAAGAGACAAGGCTTTCTCCCTTATTGGCCCCAGTACTGTGGAATTCTTGGGCATTGAGAGTAAACTTGGTTCCCTCCTTGACTGGTTTGAAGCAGGCTGTTCATTTACATCTGCTTTTAAATGCTGACACCAGCCTATATTCTTGTGTCGTCAATTTTTGGACAAGGACATCCAGAATCCCCCTAGCCAGAATGTACTCGAAAAATTGTAATTTTTTCCTAGTTCCCATTTTATTTTTGGAAAGTACAGGGCAAAAGATTGCAAAAAATATATATGCCTTTTAATGCAGCTTACTTCTCTGCCCTGCAGTGTTTGTTTCCCCAAATGAATTTCCTTTCCCTCCTAAGAGTAATGTTTTCTTACTTCCTGCTATTAAAGTGCATTTAGAATTTCTCCTCATCAAAGCCCATTACCCGCATTAAGCTACCTTCTTGCTGTTTATTATCTTCAAATATTTATAGAGACTTTCCTGAGCACTAATTGCCAAATGTTAGTTATGCTTCGTGCTGTTCAGTGACTATTTGCATAACATTTATTTAACCCACGCCAGAACAATGCTACACACATCTAGAGATTTCCTTGATAATCCCTTGTCTTCCTTTGAAAGTAAATAACTTGTCATTACCAATTCCTAATGTTCTGATCCAGGAGATCCTTGTGTTTAAGTAGGTCTCACACAGGAGGGAAAAAAACTATACAAAAAAAGAAAGAAAGAAGGAGAGAGAGAGAGAGAGAGAGAGAGAGAGAGGCTTCTCTTTATAGCCAAGCATTATATCTAGCGTGTAAAGCTTTCCACATGGAGGGAGATTTAAATTAGGGAGACTGCCAAATTCCATCCCATTCAATGTCTGGGCCAGCATCCTGGTTGTTGGTTGGCACAGAAAGATTTCCTGAATGTTGCCAAGGCTTGCCACATTGTAAGACTGGCTTATATTTAGTAACCAGATATTGAAATTAATTCCTCAAACTGCAGATCCATGAAGCAATTTTCCAGTGAGTAGAGAAAAACCTGTTACATCCTTTGCAGTGTACTGATCTGAGTAGTAGAGAGGACAGAGTGTGGAGTGTCAAGATGGCCGCCTCTGGCCTTGAAAATTACCATGGGGACATTCCTTTCAAGCTTGCGCTAGTTTGCATATAGTTGTCTTAATTTTCCATTTTACGGCTCACTCTCTCTGTTTAACACTGAGATAGGATTTGTGAGTGGCTTTTCAACTTTCCATTCTCAGATTTCAAGCTCTTCTATATCTTGGAAGAAAACAGAGATGGAACAGAATTTCACTTAAATCTTGTTTTGGTAAGAATTAATAAACACTCACATACCATCATATTAAAGATTGAACAAAACCATGAGCTTTAAAAGTGTGCTGCTGCTTATATACCACCCCCATGACACTTAAAGCACTCTCTGGCAGCTTACAATATAATTATGCAGGCGACACAATGCACACATATCCCTCAGTGAGTTGGGTACACAATTTACTGACCTTGGAAGGATGACCTCGAGCTGGCTAACTGAGCCTATCAGGATTGAACTCAGGTTCTAAGAAGAGCCTTGACTGCAGAACTACAATTTACAATTGTGTCATGTGGCTCCTTGTCAAAAGGTTCGCCTTTCCCTTCAGGCGGCCCCTCCATTTCAGCAGGAAATAATAAAGGTTGAGTCTTTATAACTTTAACAACAGAACTTTTATTGCTTCTCTCACCCTCCAGCACGTTTCTTAACGGTTCCAACGGTTTACAACTTGGCAACAAAGCCTCATCAACATGTTCCAAACATTGAACATAGTCCCAAGGGGTTAACGGCGATGGGCCCCATAGGGTTTCTTGTAGCCCCAGTGAGGGGGTGGGGGACTCCTCTTGGCACAGATTGTCCCACAGCATTTGTGCCTGATCAACCCCCTCTCATCCGGACCTTCTTCAAACTCTTCCCTCCTCCCACCTTGTTCTTGCCGCTCTTCTCCTTTCCACGGGGCTACGGTCACTTTCCATTCATGGGTTGGTATAGGCGCAGGTGAGTACTGGTGAGGTGCGGGATCAGGCAAGAGTCCGCCCACGCGTAGGTTTGGGAAGTCTCTCAATAAACCCTGGGTACGAACTTTCTCAAATGCCTGTCTTTTCTCATCTTTCTTTTTCTTCTCATACTCCTCTACTACTGCACTAAACCACACAACACCCTCTCTCTCCTTCTCCTTGCCTCCAACTGTCACTTCTGGCTCCTCCCACTCCCCTTCAGCCAAGCACACTTCCACCTTTACCTCCCCTTCTCTCTCTGTTAACCCTTTCCTCTCTTCTTTATTACTTTCACTGCTATCCAGCTGTTCTTTCTTTCCATCCTCTTTTTCCTCTGTCTTCTCTGCGGACGGCACACTCTCTCTTTCTACACCTTCACACGCCCCCCCGGAGGAGTGGGCCGTCCGCTCTTCATCACCGCGCATATTTCCTTCTCCCTGTCGCGAAAAATAATCAGCATTAGCATGGTTGACCCCTTTTTTATATTTCACCTGAAATGCATACGGTTGTAAACTCAAATACCATCGTGTCAATCGTGGGTTGGCATCTTTCATTCTATTTAACCATTGAAGGGGTGCATGATCAGTTACTAATGTAAAAGGCGCTCCCAACAAATAATATTTTAATGTCAAAATAGCCCATTTCACTGCTAATGCTTCTTTTTCAATAGTTGCATATTTTCGTTCCCGAGGGCTTAACTTTTTGCTGAGATACATAATGGGGTACTCTATTCCAGATTTTTCTTGAGCCAACACCGCCCCGATACCTCTATCTGACGCATCTGTCTGTACTATGAAAGGGAGAGAAAAATCAGGGGCATATCTCTTAGGTAACTCATTCAAAATAAATTTTAACTTATCGAAAGCCTCTTGTTCTAACTTACCCCATTTAATATACCTGTTCACTTTCTTTTTGGTGAGGTCAGTAAGTGGGGCCGCAATACCAGAAAAGTTAGGTACGAATTGGCGGTAATACCCAGCCAATCCCAAAAATTGTTGTACTTCTTTCTTTGTTCTGGGAACATGCCAATCAGATAGCTTGTCAATTTTTTCTTCTGAGGGGCATATCTCCCCTTTACTTACAACATGACCTAGGAATTTCACCTTCTCTTGGGCAACCTTACACTTGGAGGGATTCACCGTTAATCCTGCCTTTTTGAGTTCTTCTAATACTCGTCTAATGTGCAGTATATGTTCTTCCCAGTTCTTACTAAAAATAAGTATATCATCAATATAGGCTCCCGCAAATGTGCTAACCGGTTCCAGAACTCTATCCATTAAACGTTGGAATGTGGCCCCTGCTCCATGTAACCCAAATGGCATTTTTATAAATTGGTACAACCCCTTTTGGGTGACAAATGCTGTTTTTTCTTTATCTTCAGCCCTCACAGGAATTTGCCAATATCCCTTCGTAAGATCTAGCGAACTGAGGTATCTAGCGCCCCCTAGCTTTTCTAATAAGTCCTCAATGCGTGGCATTGGATATGCATCAAATTTTGATACCTCATTGAGTTTTCTAAAGTCAATACATAATCTTATTTTCCCATCGGGTTTTGGGACTACTACTGGATAACTTCTCCATGGACTATTCGAGGGTTCAATTATCCCTAATTTTAACATTTCATCCACTTCTTTGTTGATAACATCTTTTAGGTGGAAGGGCCAATTTCGACTTCCGCTACGAGCCACCATGCCTTCCCTGGTATTAATACGATGTTCTGCCATCCGGGTATATCCCGGTTTTGTGGAAAAGACATCTTGGAAATCTTTCTCTATCTCCTTTATTTGTGTTTTCTGAACTTCATCTAAACTTTCCCCCAGAGGAATCTCCACTCGTTCCTCTTGATATAGGGATGATTCTGGTCCTAAGTCCTCTTCCATACTTTCACCCCACAAAGCTTCTCTCTCATGCCATTCTTTCAATAGATTGACATGGTAAATACCTGTCTTCTTCTTCTTATCAGGTGTTTTTATCTCATAATCTACCTTGCCTACTTGTCTGATGACTTCATAAGGTCCTTGCCACCGTGCAAATAATTTAGCGTTGTCAGCAGGTAATAATAATAAGACCTTCTGACCTGCTACAAACGACCTTGGAGATAATTTTGTATCATATCTTTTCTTTTGCCCGGCTTGAGCTTGTTCTAAATTACCTTTAGCCATTTCTGCTACTTTCTTTAAGTGATCCCTCATTTCTAAAACATGCTGTACCGTCATCTGGGAATTATCTGTTCCACTTTCCCATTTTTCCTTAATTAGATCTAGAATTCCTCGAGGGTTCCAACCATACATCATTTCAAATGGGGAGAATCCCGTGGAGGCTTGCGGCACTTCTCTGATTGCGAACATGAGGGGTGCCACTAGTAGGTGCCATTTTCGGGGTTTATCTATCACCAATTTCCGTAACATGCCTTTCAACGTTTTGTTAAACCGTTCCACTAATCCATTTGTTTGAGGATGATAAACTGAGGCGTGAATTGGTTCTACATCTAAAAGTTTCCACATTTCTTTTAACGTTAAACTCATAAAATTACTCCCCTGATCTGTTAATATTTCTTTGGGAAACCCTAACCTGGTGAACACCTGCATCAATTCTCTTGCTATTATTTTAGCACTCGTAGATCTCAGTGGTATTGCCTCTGGATACCTCGTTGCATAATCAATTAATACCAAGATATGGGTGTGTCCGCCTGCCGATTTCGTTAGGGGTCCTACAATGTCAACTCCTATTCTGTCGAATGGGCGGTCTATCAGAGGCATTGGCATTAACGGAGCACCTGGTCTGGGTTTTGTTTGAGTCATTTGACATTCTTTACACGTTTTGCAAAATTGTTGTATGTCACTATTGCATGCTGGCCACCAGAATCTTTGAGTTATGCGAGCACTCATTTTATCTACAGCTAAATGGCCAGCAGTGGGTATATCATGGGCAATTCTTAATATATCTTTTCTCCATTTCATGGGCACCACTAACTGTTTCTCCCCTTCTTGGTTTACTCGATATAATAAGCCATCCTCTATCTCAAACCCCGTATTCCCAGGCATGATAGATCCTGTAGGTTGAGCTTCATCTAATATTTTTTGCAATGTCGGGTCGTCTTGTTGCCATAACCTCATTTGATCTCGTGAGGCTCCCTTTAAAAAGTCAGTTTCAATTTCATTAGCGTCGCAATCTCCGGCTAGCCCTTCTTTACCCTTAAGCAATTCACTCGCCCCCTCCCAATCACGTCCCAACAACATCTCTCTCGAAAGCCCCGGCACAATTCCCACTTTCATTCTTCTACATTCTTTACCAATTTGTACATCTACCCAAATAGTCGCGTATTTTTTTGAATCTCCATGTATACACCTTACAGTCAAATCATCTGGTATTACCACTCCCTCTAGCTGCCGAACCAATGTCTTGCTACACCCCGTATCAATCAATGCCCTCTTTTCGTGTCCATTTACAGTAGCCATCACTTCCCAACCCTCTTGTTCTGATCCCAATATCTTAATCTGTTCGTCGTTCTGTCCTACCCAAGAACAGTCCAGTCTGGGGCATTGCCTTTTCACGTGGCCGACGCGGCCGCAATCGAAACACACGGGCTTGCCGTCCTTTCCTTCTTTCAGCCCGGTGCCCGGTTCGAACAGCCGTTGGTCGTAGGTGATAGGGCGCGTTGGTTTAGGGCGCATCGGTTCGAAATGCTGAGGTCTTCCCCTGCCGATAACCGAAAACGAGGATGGACCGCGTGGCGCGTGGTTGCTCCCGGTAGCCATCTTGTCTTGCGGGCGTGTCTTCTCAAAAGTAGTTCCGGCGTATTCTTTCGCTCCCTCCTCTGCCGCACAATAATTCTCAATCAGGCAAACTGCTTCCTCTAACCGCTTTGGTCTATTTCTTTGCACCCAACTGCGCATGTTCATCGATAGCGTGGATATTAAATGTTCCATAACAAATATTTCTATTATTTCGTCTTTCGTTTTTTCTTCCGGTTTTAGCCATCTAATGACGTTAGCTTTCATACGCTGGCTTACAGGGCGCGGATGCATCCTCGTTTTGAACTTGAGCTCTCGGAACTTTTTACGATAGGCTTCCTCTGTCAAATTTAAAGTTTGTAAAATGGCGCCTTTGACTATTTCATACTGAGTTGCTTCTTGTGTAGATAACGTATCCACTACTTCTTGTAATACTCCGGTTAAGCAGGGTATTAAAATTAATGTCCATTGCTCTTTCGGCCACCCAGCTGCGGTGGCTACTCTTTCAAAGGTATGCAGATAAGCTTCTGGGTCATCTGAGGCACTCATTTTCTGCATCCGTATTGGAGTGGGACTGGTTACCCATGGATTTTTCACCTCTTTCGGTTCGCTTTTGGCTTTATCTTCGCCTACATTTAATTGTACCAACTGACGTGTTAATAACGTTTGCTGCTCCGCTAAATTCTCGATCAATTTCGCTTGGCGTTGAACGGTTTGCCTCAACTCTATTATCTCTTCGTTTCCTGCCATAGGGGCCGCCCCACGTTGGGCGCCACTGTCAAAAGGTTCGCCTTTCCCTTCAGGCGGCCCCTCCATTTCAGCAGGAAATAATAAAGGTTGAGTCTTTATAACTTTAACAACAGAACTTTTATTGCTTCTCTCACCCTCCAGCACGTTTCTTAACGGTTCCAACGGTTTACAACTTGGCAACAAAGCCTCATCAACATGTTCCAAACATTGAACATAGTCCCAAGGGGTTAACGGCAATGGGCCCCATAGGGTTTCTTGTAGCCCCAGTGAGGGGGTGGGGGACTCCTCTTGGCACAGATTGTCCCACAGCATTTGTGCCTGATCAACCCCCTCTCATCCGGACCTTCTTCAAACTCTTCCCTCCTCCCACCTTGTTCTTGCCGCTCTTCTCCTTTCCACGGGGCTACGGTCACTTTCCATTCATGGGTTGGTATAGGCGCAGGTGAGTACTGGTGAGGTGCGGGATCAGGCAAGAGTCCGCCCACGCGTAGGTTTGGGAAGTCTCTCAATAAACCCTGGGTACGAACTTTCTCAAATGCCTGTCTTTTCTCATCTTTCTTTTTCTTCTCATACTCCTCTACTACTGCACTAAACCACACAACACCCTCTCTCTCCTTCTCCTTGCCTCCAACTGTCACTTCTGGCTCCTCCCACTCCCCTTCAGCCAAGCACACTTCCACCTTTACCTCCCCTTCTCTCTCTGTTAACCCTTTCCTCTCTTCTTTATTACTTTCACTGCTATCCAGCTGTTCTTTCTTTCCATCCTCTTTTTCCTCTGTCTTCTCTGCGGACGGCACACTCTCTCTTTCTACACCTTCACACTCCTCCATCAAAACATTCCACTGTGGGAGAAATCACAGTTATGACAGACGTATTCATTCAGAACCATTGACTACATGACTCTTAAACTCAGGGTTCAAATCCCTGTGTACCCAACCATGTGAGAGCCAAACTAGGATAGGCATCTCTCTCTCTCTCTCTCTCTCTCTCTCTCTCTCTCTCTCTCTATCTCTCTCTCTCTCCGTGTGTGTGTGTGTGTATCTTTCTCTCATCTTCACAGGGACTCCTGGTCTTCAAGAAAAGGAGGCTCAACATAGTTATCTAGCTGCTGGGAACAACTGTACATACTGCTATTTGGCCATGCTGGACAGGGAAAATTTCACTCTGGTTTCATTATGCATGCTGATGAAAATACTGCATGCCACTGCTTCCTTTTGCATTGCTGCAACAAGACCATGGTTACAGGACTATGAGTATAAATACAATTGAGATTAAATTAAATTACAGCACACACTCATGCAAGTACACAGACATCTTTATTTCATTATGCATAGCAGCAGCTGGTATAACATTTTAAGTTCTATGGGACTATTTGTTTACTTAGATATCTATTAATGAACCTTGTAAATGCAGTTGTACAAAATGAGTCTCTTCTTATTCACAGTGATATAACAGATACCATGAGCAATTATTCGTTCGTTCGTTCGTTTAGTCGTGTCCGACTCTTCGTGACCCCATGGACCAGAGCACACCCCATTTGTGAGCCCAAGTCCTTGGCAACAGCACCAATGCAGCAGTTATTCAATGAAGTTCGTGTCCCCTTTTAAAAGTCAATTTCAGATAAAAATCCAAGATATCTTCCTCAATTGGTTTGGGTATCCATAACATAGCTACAAATGCAGAGTCTTCAAAGCCCTAGAATAAAACATCAATTTAATTGCTGATACATGAATCCACTATGTGGTTTCACCCCTCCAATACACATATACACTGGTACCTCGATTTACAAACATAATCCATATTGGAATGGCGTTCGTACATTGAAAAGTTCATAAGTCGAGGCAAACTTTTCCATAAGAATGCATTGAAAATCATTTAATCCATACCTGCTGTTTTTCGTTCGTATGTTGAGGCACTGTTCATAGGTAGAGGCATTAGTTCCCATAGGAACTAATGCAAAACCGGTTAATCCGTACTCTACTACTAGGGGGATATTTCTTCTATTTCTTTCTTTCTTTCTTTCTTTCTTTCTTTCTTTCTTTCTTTCTTTCTTTCTTTCTTTCTTTCTTTTTTTGGTTCACAAGTCAATGCTCCATTCGCAAGTCGAAGCAACATTTTGCGAATGGGGCCATTCGTAACTCAAATCATTCGCAAGTGGAGACATTCGTAAGTCGAGGTACAACTGTATAGGAATTAGACCTAGACCAATTTGCCAAAGGCCTTAGTAGCGTAAGTGGCCAGTTCTCTTCAGCTCTCCCATTTTTTTCTGATTCAAATCTCTTACTCACAGCGTCACTCTTTCTTAGTCACACCCCTTTGGGCTGAACCAGTATTTTATTGGAGTTACACTGACTTGTCAGCACGCTTCCCAGATCCATAGGCATCTCAGAAACAGAATAGTGGTTTCGCTGGCACATGCAGCTTTGCCACAGAGGAGCTTCTTTGCCCCCTTCCCCTGGGATGAGGCAAGATGAGAATCTCACCTCGCATCATCCAAGGATCAGAGATTGGGGAAAGCAGTAAATAGCTGCGCTCCCCCCTCCTTCTTTTGAGACTTTCTTCTCGTCTGGAATAGTATTGGTGCTGCACTTGCCTATAACACATGTGGCACAGCATTTTCAAAACCGCAAGTGGTGTGAGGGGGTGTCTTGGTACTCCCTCAAGGTTTGAGGGCAAGAGGCCTTCACTTGAGCCCCTTGATTGCCTTTTTAAGGCAACTTAAAATTAAATAAATAAAAGAAGAAGAAAGAAAGTTTGAAGAGGGGCAAAAGCACTCTTAAGGGGGAGGGTCGCACCCCTGGGGTGGGTGCCAATATTCTGAGGGCTTAATTTAAGCAGCCCCTTCATGAATAAAAGGGAATAAAAGGCACTTAATAATTAATTACTTACATATTCATAAATGTCTTTATGTGCATGACATGCTGCAGTTTTAGGTTGGTGTCTGGCTGCCTTGTTTTCTTACTTTCAGGTCTCATCAGGTCCATGAGGCATTGGAGAATCCAGATGGTGAGCAACAGTTTTATCTTTTGGGCAGCTAAGCACACTGCTAGGATGTCATGGGGCCGGGATTTAGGCCTTGGAGACGCCGCCTGGCTGAAATGGAAAGGACGGAGGGACTTGATGTGGGAGATGTTTCAAGAAGCAACCTTTCCTGGAGTGTCAGATTTGGCCCTGGATATCTTGCTAGTCCGTTTGGGTTTCAATGATTTGGCAACACAATGTGGCAAGGCCATCATTCTAGACGTATTGAGGGGGCTGCATGAATGGAAGTGCAGGTGGCCTGAGATGAGAATCATCTGGTCCAACATTATTCCGTACTACATGTGGAGAGTAGAATGTGATCTGCAATGTGTAAACCGGGCCAGGCGGAAAGTTAATAGGGAGGTTTGTGGGGCAATGAGCAAGGATCTGGGTTCAGTGGTAGGCCACCCAGATATCCATTTGGACAGGTCAGAGTTGCAACGGGGTTTATTTATCAGAACAAGGCATGAACATATTTGACAGACCTGCAGAGGGGCCCGCATGCCAAGGTGCTTGGTTTGGTGGGGGAAACAGAACATAGCTGAGCTAGCCCCATTCCTATGGCAGGTACTGTGGAAAGAACAATGATTGGTGAGTGTCCAAGGAGTACAAGGGGGTGTCTGACCTCATGGTGCTGCAGATTGTGAGGTTACAGTGCTGGGGGGGAGGAGATGCTGGGGCCCTACCCAGGCCGAGGGTAGCCAATGAGAGGGGGCTTATAGGCCCAGGGTGATTGCATCAGGCACCGGCCAGTGTTGCACTGTCCAAGGGATCAGACAGCAACAGGGAGTGGACAGTGAGATCTTTATTCTTTGTCTTTTAAATTATTTCATCTTGGCAATTATCTAAAATAAGTGTTAAAATTAAGATGTTTTAAATGGTTTTTATGATGTTTGTTATATTATGATGTTTTATCATGTGTGTAAGCCGTCCCGAGTAGACTTTGTCTAGGGGGGCAGGGTAAAAATCTAATAAAGTAAAGTAAACCTGATTCTGCACTACCGCAGACACCCCCCCCCACTTGGGAACAGCAGGGGTAAATGTTAGTTAGCTAGGCATCCTTCAGGCCAATTCAAGAGTGACAATCTCTTCCACACTGAAAACAAATCGAATCTGTCCCCTGTCCAGCTCCCTGATTTTGCTGCTTTTGTGACTTCCTCTTTGCCTCGGCCTGCTGGACAAGGTTCTCTTCAAATTGGGAGAGGCCGTGATGCAACGCCTGCCTTGAGGCTGAACGCTCAGATGTCAGGGTTTCCCATCTGTTGAGGTCTATTCCTAAGGCCTTCAGATCCCGCTTGCAGATATCCTTGTATCGCAGCTGTGGTCTCCCTCTGGGGTGATTTCCCTGCACTAATTCTCCATACAGGAGATCCTTTGGAATCCGACCATCAGCTATTCTCACGACGTGCCCAAGCCAATGTAGATGTCGCTGTTTCAGTAATGTATACATGCTGAAAATTCCAGCTCGTTCTAGGACTACTCTATTTGGAACTTTGTCCTCCCAGGTGATACAAAAAAATCCGTTAGAGGCAATGCATATGGAAGATGTTCAGCTTCCTCTCCTGCTGTGCACAAAGGGTCCAGGACTCACTGCAGTACAGGAGTGTGCTCAGGACACAGGCTCTATAGACCTGGATCTTGGTATGTGTCATCAGCTTCTTATTGAGCCATACTCTCTTTGTGAGTCTAGAGAACATGGTAGCTGCTTTGCCAATGCATTTATCCAGCTCGACATTTAGAGGAAGGGTGTCAGAGATGGTTGAGCCAAGGTACACAAAGTCAAGAACAACCTCCAATTCTTGTGTGGAGATGGTAATAGAGGGAGGTGAGTCCACGCCCTGGCCCATGACTTGTGTTTTCTTCAGGCTGATTGTTAGTCCAAAGTCTTGGCAGGCCTTGCTGAAACGATTCATGAGTTGTTGGAGGTCTTCAGCAGAGTGGGCAACAATGGCTGCATCATCGGCAAAGAGGAAGTCCCACATGCATTTCAGCTGGACTTTGGTCTTTACTCTCAGTATAGAGAGATTAAAGAGCTTTCCGTCTCATCTAGTCTGGAGATAATAAAGTGTGGCCCTAGTTAATTGTGTCTCACCTCTTTATTCCAGGGTGTGGGGTGGGGGGCTGGTGTGCGCAGCATTGCTGGAGCAGAGCTTCTTTCCCCCAGGATGAGGCAAGATGAGAATCTCACCGTGCGTCATTCAAGGGGTGGGGGTTGGGGACTGCAGTATATAACTGCGCCCCCCTCCTTCTCTGCCTCAAAACAATAAACATATTTTTAAATTTTATTTCTATTTATTTATTGTATTTATACCCTGCCTATCTAGTCATTTCAACCACTCTGGGCAGCTTACTACATAAAGTATAACAAGTTCAAGAAAAATTTATAACAAAATTAAATGATTCTGCGATGGGAAAAATACAAAATAAATCAAATAAAGAGAAAAAGAATAAAAAAGGAAAGAGGACAGGAATTAACTGGAAGGGAAGGCCTGCCTGTACATCCACATTTTTAGTTGGTTCTTAAAAGTACCCAGCGAGGGTGCAGCGCGAATCTCCAGAGGTAGGTTATTCCAGAGGCAAGGAGCCACCGCCGAGAAGGCCCAGTTTCTAGTTCTCTCCTTGCGGGCCTCCCTCGGCATCAGGCTCCTCAGCCTCACCTCCTGGCTCGCGCGGGTGACACAGGTAGAACTAGTTGGGAGTAAGCGTTTCGCCAAGTATTGAGGTCCTAAACCATTTAGGACTTTATATGTAAGCATTAACACTTTGAAGTCAATGCGGAAACAGATGGGCAGCCAGTGCAGCATGGCCAGAGTAGGAGAGATATCTCACATACCAGTGTGAGATAGGCGAAAAACACTGCCAGCCAAACACCAATCTAGGTAGCAAGGAAAAAAAATTACTATCCAGCCGTCAAAAGGGTGATCCATAATTCACACTGGTCTTAAGCATGGGTGGATGGGTGGGAGGTATACAGTGCCCTAGTTGTGTGATCTATCCACTCAAAGCCCATACAACAATCATCATTTGTGACGCCCACACCCTAATTGTCTAATAATATTTCAGTAAAGTTTAGTAAACAAGAGAACAAAGAGAAATAAGAATATTCCAGAGCATGAAAATACTATTTGAACAGTGACACAAGTTTTTCTCTTTGGCTTACAGAGTGGCTGTAAAGGGTTAAGTTTACTACACTGTGATCTCAGTCAAAGTTTTCCTTTGTGTGTCAGTGGTTAGGCAAAACCCTGGACTTTACTGGGCAGTGAGATGGCTGTCACTCATCCTCTCCTTTGCTGCAGGCAGGTTAGTACTGTACACTGCATTACTTTCTTTTGCTGCAGAAAGAATCTCTCTAGACTGAGAGTAAAGACATCTTTTTAGCCCTACAAATACTGAA